>NC_041402.2:120692046-120697046 GCF_900747795.2 Erpetoichthys calabaricus
CTTCTGTTCTCATTTGTTCCTGAATTTCTTTGGATCTTGGCATGATGTCTAGCTTTTGAGGTGCTTTGGTCTACTTCTCTGTGTCAGGCAGCTCCTATTTAAGTGATTCTTGATTGAAACAGGTGTGGCAGTAATCAGGCCTGGGGGTGGCTACGGAAATTGAACTCAGGTGTGATACACCACAGTTAGGTTATTTTTTAACAAGGGGCAATTACTTTTCACACAGGGCCATGTAGGTTTGGATTTTTTTTTCTCCCTAAATAATAAAAACCATCATTTAAAAACTGCAATTTTGTGTTTACTTGTGTTATATTTGACTAATGGTTAAATGTGTTTGATGATCAGAAACATTTTTGTGTGACAAACATGCAAAAGAATAAGAAATCAGGAAGGGGGCAAATAGTTTTTCACACCACTGTATATATACTAGCAAAATACCCGCGCTTCGCAGCGGAGAAGTAGTGTGTTAAAGAGGTTATGGAAAAAAAAGGAAACATTTTAAAAATAACGTAACATGATTGTAAATGTAATTGTGTTGTCATTGTTATAACTGTTGCTGTCTTTTATATATATATATATATATATATATATATATATATATATATATATATATTATATATATAATATACACACACACATAAACATTTATATACATATACATATATATACATATCTACATATACACATCTACATATATATACACACATACATAAACACACACATAAGACTTACTGACTGAAACGGGCTTTCACTGACAATCATGTTACGTTATTTTTAAAATGTTTCCTTTTTTTTTTCATAACCTCTTTAACACAGTACTTCTCCGCTGCGAAGCGCGGGTATTTTGCTAGTATATATATATAATAATAATAATTAATAATTCATTACATTTATATAGCGCTTTTCTCAGTACTCAAAGCATACATGCAGTTTTAATAACACAGAAATCAATATAAACATTAACATCATTATTATATGAGAATATGAAGTAATATATAAGAAGCACATTTCATATAAATATAAATTATTAAACAGTAAAATCTTCTTCTGTAATTTGCTACCGTGGAAATTTGTGTGTCTGTCCAGGATTTTAAATGACCTGTAGCTCGCAAACCGTTTCACTTATACACTTGAAATATGGTACACATATAGTACGTCACGTCTACTATCCGCTTTATTGGTGATGATCGTTTTACTCTTTTTATCTTTATTTTATTTTATTGTAGAATCAACTCCTATCTGCGCACAGCAGGGCAGCCGTGGGCGGATGCGTATGGTGTATTCACTCCATGTTATCGTGCATTGCGCTGTCAGTGGTATTTTGATAAAAGAATTTGAACAACATATAAGAAGAGTATAAATTATTAAACAGTAAAACATTAAAATTTAAGAAGTAAAGTTACATTAAGTACTACTGCAGTGCCTTCGGGTATACCTCATTTTTTGTTTGCCCATTACATGCTTAAATGTATAAATTTTTTGGTGCACCTACCCGAGAACATGCGACATATAACCGAGCGTGGGAGAAGCATGGATTTTAAACACGCGTTGAGTTCATCTGCTGGTCTCCCTCGTGGAATAACTGGTAATGTTTGACTAAAATGTACAGCGAGTAAAACGACATTACCTCCTATTTTTTTTTTTACGATCTCTGAGATCTTGCTTTTTTCGGTTCAAGGCTTCATAAGCTCTTTTATGTTGTATGGTGTACTTATCCCAAACCATCATCTTTGAATGTTGCAAGACTTTCGCCTTGTATGTAGATCGGGGTAATTACATTCATTGCATTCCTAGTCTGAATCACAATGTGATTGTATGGGTGGTTACCTGGCACTGTAGGGTTGCCACCCGTCCTTTAAAATACGGAATCGTGCCGCGTTTGAGAATGAAATTGCGCGTCCCGTTTTGAATCAATACTGGACGGGATTTATCCCGTATTTTTTTTATCATTTTTTTTTTAAAGCAGCGTCTCATGCAAATCATCCCACACGCATTTTATGAAGATGCCTCCTTTCCTAGTTTTGATTGGATAAAACTTGATGTCATCGTTAGTTTGATTGGTGTTTTTAACTGTCCAGTGAGGAGGGCGTGTCTTTTAAGTACAGTCTGCAAAGTGTTGGCACTGAGATGTGGCGTCAGCGCCATACTTGAAGCCCCTAACGTTGCGGTCAGCAAGTCGGCTAACATCCGCCATGTGCCGTCTTTCAGTTGCGAGAAGCAGATCATAGAATGGTTGAAACTGTTGCCCCTAACGTTGCGCCACGGCGTGTGGTTCGTTTATACCTCGTGTCTTGTCATTAAACTTTTATCTCGCTAATATGTTATTGCAATCCGCAGCGGGAGCGTTTCTATAAAGTTAATTTAAACTTACGTTTTACACCGTGCTTTGTTTCCCTTATGAACATGCTTGTATGCTTAACTCGCTCCGTTCTCAATTGTTTAATAAATTTTTTGGTCTTCGCTGTTTGCGGCTGTTCCTCCATTTCCCCCTACTTCGTTGTTTTATCTCGCGAATATGTTATTGCAATCCTTAACGGGAGCGTTTCAATAAACTGATTGAAAATAGTTTTGCATTTACCTTTTTAGTAAAAGGCGAGCTTTTAAGCCTGAGAAATCACCGCCTAAATGCACACGTTTAATTGGACATGTGTTAATATGTATGGTTACACAGTATTAAAAGACAGTGAAAAACGTCAGTTACCTTTGTTCCCGCGTTTGATAAAAGGTGAGCTTTTAAACCTGAGAAATCACCCCGTAAATGCACACGTTTAATTGCACATGTGTTAATATGTATGCTTACACAGTATTAAAAGACAGTCAAAAATTAACGTCATTTACCTTCGTTCCCGCGTGTGACTCGTGCTGTAAATGTCTTCCTTGTTTTTAGTTCACGTGATTACGTAGGAGGCGTGATGACGCGATACGTGACTCCGCCTCCTCCATTACAGTGTATGGACAAAAAATATGTTCCAGTTATGACCATTACGCTTTGAATTTCGAAATGAAACCTGCCTAACTTTTGTAAGTAAGCTGCAAGGAATGAGCCTGCCAAATTTCAGCCTTCCACCTACACGGGAAGTTGGAGAATTAGTGATGAGTCAGTCAGTGAGTGAGTGAGTGAGTCAGTCAGTGAGGACTTTGCCTTTTATTATTATAGATATATAATATACACACACATAAACATAAATATACATATACATATCTACATATACACATATATATATATACATATACACATCCACATATATATACATATACACATCCACATATATATACATATATATATATATATATATATATACACATATCAACATATATATACACAGATACAGTACATACACACACATATACATATATACATATACACATACATATACACACATACATACATATACACACACACATATATATATATATATATATATATATATATATATATATACATACACACACACACACAGACACATATATATTTACATATCTACATATATACTGTATTTACATATTTACACATATCTACATATATATACACATACAGTGGTGTGAAAAACTATTTGCCCCCTTCCTGATTTCTTATTCTTTTGCATGTTTGTCACACAAAATGTTTCTGATCATCAAACACATTTAACCATTAGTCAAATATAACACAAGTAAACACAAAATGCAGTTTTTAAATGATGGTTTTTATTATTTAGGGAGAAAAAAAATCCAAACCTACATGGCCCTGTGTGAAAAAGTAATTGCCCCCTTGTTAAAAAATAACCTAACTGTGGTGTATCACACCTGAGTTCAATTTCCGTAGCCACCCCCAGGCCTGATTACTGCCACACCTGTTTCAATCAAGAAATCACTTAAATAGGAGCTGCCTGACACAGAGAAGGAGACCAAAAGCACCTCAAAAGCTAGACATCATGCCACGATCCAAAGAAATTCAGGAACAAATGAGAACAGAAGTAATTGAGATCTATCAGTCTGGTAAAGGTTATAAAGCCATTTCTAAAGCTTTGGGACTCCAGCGAACCACAGTGAGAGCCATTATCCACAAATGGCAAAAACATGAAACAGTGGTGAACCTTCCCAGGAGTGGCCGGCCGACCAAAATTACCCCAAGAGCGCAGAGACGACTCATCCGAGAGGTCACAAAAGACCCCAGGACAACGTCTAAAGAACTGCAGGCCTCACTTGCCTCAATTAAGGTCAGTGTTCACGACTCCACCATAAGAAAGAGACTGGGCAAAAACGGCCTGCATGGCAGATTTCCAAGACGCAAACCACTGTTAAGCAAAAAGAACATTAGGGCTCGTCTCAATTTTGCTAAGAAACATCTCAATGATTGCCAAGACTTTTGGGAAAATACCTTGTGGACTGATGAGTCAAAAGTTGAACTTTTTGGAAGGCAAATGTCCCGTTACAACTGGCGGAAAAGGAACACAGCATTTCAGAAAAAGAACATCATACCAACAGTAAAATATGGTGGTGGTAGTGTGATGGTCTGGGGTTGTTTTGCTGCTTCAGGACCTGGAAGGCTTGCTGTGATAGATGGAACCATGAATTCTACTGTCTACCAAAAAATCCTGAAGGAGAATGTCCGGCCATCTGTTCGTCAACTCAAGCTGAAGCGATCTTGGGTGCTGCAACAGGACAATGACCCAAAACACACCAGCAAATCCACCTCTGAATGGCTGAAGAAAAACAAAATGAAGACTTTGGAGTGGCCTAGTCAAAGTCCTGACCTGAATCCAATTGAGATGCTATGGCATGACCTTAAAAAGGCGGTTCATGCTAGAAAACCCTCAAATAAAGCTGAATTACAACAATTTTGCAAAGATGAGTGGGCCAAAATTCCTCCAGAGCGCTGTAAAAGACTCATTGCAAGTTATCGCAAACGCTTGATTGCAGTTATTGCTGCTAAGGGTGGCCCAACCAGTTATTAGGTTCAGGGGGCAATTACTTTTTCACACAGGGCCATGTAGGTTTGGATTTTTTTTTCTCCCTAAATA
>NC_041402.2:120699546-120727046 GCF_900747795.2 Erpetoichthys calabaricus
AGTGCGTCTGACATTATTTTTGCTGTGCTCTCCTTGCAACAAGCATGGACACTTCAAATACAAGGGCTTATTTAATGCTGGTCTACACTTGACTTGCCCGCATGGCAAAAATTACGTCGCACACAGAGGCAAGCCCCTGCACATGATCAGCACATACTGGGTTTTCACTACATGCTGTGCACAGAATTTATTTTAGCCATGCAGCAATGCAGCAGTATGTATTAAAAGCAGTGAATTTTAAGAATGGAAGGCAAGTATAACATTCTTGTGAGCGAGTGACCTATATAATGAAGACATGCAGTTCACATTTTTTTGCATGTCTGTCATGATACACAGCAGTGTTGTCCACATTGCACATTCCATGCGCAGAGTGCAAAAACCCCATGTGTGCCAGCCATGCCTCTGTGCCTGACTTCATCTTTACCATGCAGCCCTTGCTTCCAATGTGAACACATCAGGAATAAAGCACCACTAAACAAGGCTTTAGATGTTGGTTACAGCAGTATGGTGGCCTATAAGGTGTCTTTATAAGTGACACCATGAAGAATTGGGTCTGTTGATTTTATTGAATTGTGTTTGATTAGGAAAATATTGCACCGACCAAAGATCCGAAATACAGTATCTGGTAGTTTGTCAGGATTTTTCTAAGATTGCAGTTTGATCATCTGGAAAATAAAAATTTGTAGTCCTGGGTGTCCATACTACTTATTTGTCCACCCTTGTTTAAGATACCAGAGAACACCTGTAGATCAAAAATAAGAGCGGTACAGTAGAAAAAACGGTCCCAAACTACTTTTAAAATTATGAAAAGGCTATCTGTGGAAGTAATTTGCAAAAACAGAATTGCAAAGTACATCAAGAGTAACATCATGCCAAAATTAGGGAGAAGTAAAATAAACAACCATTCTTTTGCAATCGAATGTCAGCTTTTTGCCTTCGAATAAATCTGTTTTCAAATACATCTGAATTATATTTAAATACCGACAAGCAATATGACAGCCCTAGTGTTAACTTTATCATTTGATGATAAAAGTCTTCATTCTATAACTAACATTGTTATATACTTTTCAAGGGTATGTTAATGCACTCCCTTGTCAGTGGATTCTCCCATTCTGTCTTTTGATTTTGATTCTACATTGGCACTGAAGGTGCTTTCTCCTGCCAGTTTACCAGCCAGGAAGCATGCAGATCAAAACATCTGAAACCGGGCAATACAGATGAAGATCTACCATCTGTAGTCACAGTTGAGTCTTGCATGTGCATCTCTCTTGTAAACTCTGCATGTCAATTTATAAGTCAGCACCTCTCTCAAATTATGATTTTCGTTTTGAGGTGCACTACCCATGAATATTACCTTTTGAACCGCCAGTAAGAAGTTTATAATTATTCTTATTGTAAAGTAACATTTAAATACCCAAACAACATCTACATTCTGAAATAAATACACCAGTTACCTCTCTCAAATAATTACCATTTTAACTTTAAAATTGTTATAAATCCTTTTTATTTAAAGAAAATAGGAGTGTTGTCACATAATTTGAGTGGGTGGATTAAGCTCTAGAAATCTCCTGTAGTAACTATGCAACACTGAGAAGCATCTCCTTTAGTAACCATAGCAGCATGGCACCAAGGAAACATGTCACTTATTAGTAGAGCTCATTAAATAAAGATAAATAAAGATTAAATAAACTAAAAATCTGTGAAAGTGGAAAATGACTGGACAGAGTTTGTACATTGTCATGACCAAACAATCACTCAATAAATAAGTCATGAAACACAAAGTCTTATTTTCCCAACTTTTAGATCTCATTGTCTTTTTGTTGTCAGATTTACAATTTGAAGACATTGGAATAATTAAAACAAGAAAACATACAAGTCAGACTAAACAGCATGACAGTAGTAGGTTCCAAAATACTAATAGTAGTTAAATAGTAAAACTGATCTACATTAGTAGTTAAGAATGTGGAATGCCTAGGAGAATGGAAATTGTGGCTACTTCTTAGATCTCTGGCTAATGTACTTAAACCAACATGTATTGATCTCTAACAGAAATTACTACTGCAATACTGTACTCACAAGTGGTTCAAACTGTACTATTTGTAGATTTCAGTTAATTTATATGGTTATCATAAAAATCATTGCCAAAACTTAAAAGTAGGTTTATAGGGCCATTATTGTTACTTGTACTGAGTATAATGGCATTCTTACTTGCATGTGCTAATCAACATGCAACATGTCATCAACCACCAGCATTATGAATACTGACTATGTAAGAAGCTGCTTTTTCCAGTTACGAATCATTTCAAAAATCAAGCCTTTTCTTTGTTTTGCTGATTTGGAAAAAGTTCTTCATGCTATTGTTTCATCCTATCTTGTCTATTGTTACACATTGTATAGCGGTGTCAGTCAAACTCTTCTCTCTCGCCTGCAGTTGGTCCTAATGTCTGCTGCGAGACTCTTAACAAGATCACATAAGCATGAGCACATCACTCCTATTTTGGTTTTATTTTATTGCCTTCTCATTACTCTTAGAATTGATTTTAAAATTTTATTGTACTAGGGGGCTTCACTCGCCAACCCCCGTGTTTGGTTTTCCAGATACACACTTTTAAGATTTTTTTCTTTGAATTGTTGCTATTTCATTAGCTTCACTTTTATTTCAGAACTTCTTTAAAAACAATACTTGGAATCTTTAGTGTCCCGACATGCTGAATCTTTAAAATGAGGTCCGTGAGACATGTGTTTAATGACTTTGTACCATACTTCAGGATAGGTTTCTCTGTTTGGAATTTCAGCACAGACAAAACGATCCGCATCATCAGCAGTTAATAATTTTTTTTGCAAAGTAACCAATAAATGCATGTGAGGTAAACCCCGTTTTTGAAATTCTGACTTAAACTTTAAAGCCTTAGGCCAGATGTATACTTCACGCGATGCGACGCATGCTGCAGCAGACGCTCCTGCTACACAAGCATTGTACTGTTTATACTTGCGCGCGTACTTTACGTAAATCTGGAGGAATCCATCAAATGGCAGTGCGATATATTATCATGGGGAGAACAAGTTCGGCTTCACTGTGTTGTGAATTGCCTGCAACACCCTTTAAACTCAGATGACACCTTACCGCAATATCTCTGAAAAGGATGTTTAATGATTAAATCCTTCAGTCCAGGGATTTGTCCATTTCAGCTAGGCTGAAACAATCCCTGGACGAGGCATCAGCTCACCGCAAGGTGAATACAAGCACACACATACAGTACACGCTGGCGTCATTTCAGTGTAACCAAATCTGCATATTTCTGGAAGGAAACCAGAGCACACTGTGGAAACCCAGCAGGAAAACACGTAAACTACAGGCAGGGAACATCAGCGACGTGACTCCCTGCAAGACAGCAGCGCTAATGCTCCACCACCGTGTCACCCCCATGTGCATCATTATTAACAGTATTCATTATTTAAACGAAATTACTGATTTATCTGTAAAATGTAACATACATACTTCAATGCAATTCATCATGAAAGTGATATCAAGTACAAATCTAAGGATTCTAAATGTGCAGAGAGTTGGAATATCATACATTTAATGTGCTCAGTGTGGCGATCTATTGCTGTTTGCCACTGCTGTCAGTACCAGAGGAAGCCCTAGAAAAAAAGACGGCACAGATGACAGTATGTGAAACTTTTAAAATGTATCATGTCATTATGATCGAGAATATGCAACACTTGAATAAAAAAGCACCACGAATGCATCTGTATGTCAGCATTTTGCTTCACCACTTCGAACCATTCATCAAACATCGAAGCACGCACCCCGATCTCGTAGGATCCGCAAAACGGCTTTCTGTCACATGTAGATAGTAACCAGAGACTCTGACGTCACATTCCAACTTTTAGCACACTGCGCCCCCCGACTTTTTGCTGGTACTGCAACTTGTGCACGCGTCGCATTAATTTCTGAGGACCTGCTCAGAGGAAGCATCAAGTGAACTCTGAAAACGCGTGGCAGCCATGATGCGGGCGTGTACTTGTTCTGAGCGTGAAGTATAAATGAGCCCTTACAATATTTGCATACTTCAGACATATCAAACCTATGTCCATATATTTGATCTTTATTCGCCTTTTTGTTATTTCTTCGAGTAATAATTTCTCTTTGCCCTAATGAGATTTTACTTTCTTTGTTTTGACTCTCATTTTTTTCTGCTTTCATATTCTGTATCTTGCTCTGCATGTTTTGTGCCTACATTTTTTTTTTTTTTTTGAGTCTTTTGAATTCCACTGTTTTCATTATCTATAACCTGCTCTGCATGTGTTTGGCCCCCTTGTTTTTAACCTCTTTATGATGTTTTACTTTGTTTTCTACTCTGTCTTCTATTTCTGACCTCTCTTTGTCCTGCTATTTTTTCAATTACACCTGCTCCGTGATGATTATTTTCCCTTTTTTCAAGTAATAATTTCCTTTTGCTTGTGCTAATGCGATCTTCACTATCTTTTTTTGCTACTGTAGGGACCCCCGCATCCGGCTCGAAGAGAAGTTAAAAAAAAAAAAAAAACAGACAGATAGACGTAGTAAGTAAAGTTACTTGAACAATCAAGAAAAAGAACATCGACTTCGTAACCCCAAACACAACTTTCTAGCACCCACTCCAACGCCCTTCATTACTGCATCAATCAATACCCCGCTGTCAGTCTTCCGTGCTGTACTCTGCCCTCCCTCAATCAAATCTAACAGTCACTCCAAAAAAAAAAAAAAAAAAAAAAAGGCTTCAACCTGGAACTGACGCTACAATACTTTCAAATTTTCCTGCTTTCATATTCTTTACCTTTCTCTGCATGTATATCGCGCCATCGTTTTTTTTTTTTTTTTTTTTTGAGCCTTTCAAATTCCTCTGCTTTCATAATCTCTAACCTGCTCTGCATGTGTATAGCACCAACGTTTTTGAACGCCTTTATGGAGTTCTACTTTGTCTTTTACTCTTTGTCTTTTAATTCTGAGCCCAAATGGATGTACTTTTTTTGCAATTCCACTTGTTCCGGGCTGATTATTACTTTCCTTATTTTCTGAATTTGCACCTCGATTGCTGCTCTTTCTTCTTCGCTTAGTCTTAGACATTTTATCTATAATGTACTGTCCTTATACGTTTTATATGCTCTGAGAGCCCTGGATCTGTGTGTGCTCAAAGCCTTGACACGACTGAGTGTTTTGCTGCCCGTGGTCTTATTTCATATTGGTTGTAAGTAGGGTGTGTCTTGCAAGAATCTAATGTTCTACCTCTCGTGAGATGGTCCTGGGTCAATCTCTTGGCACAAAGTCTCATGTTTAAGGTCCCCGCGAGACGCTCCGTGGCCAATCTCTTTCATCTCGCGGGTCTTTTAAGTGTCTTCCGTAGTCTTCACGTGAAGATCACGTCTCGCCTCCCTAGTCATTCTCTCCCAGGATTTTTTTTTTATAATAGAGAGATACTTTTAAACATTTAAATGGTCTGGCCCTGGCTTAAATGTCTTACCTCTTTGTCTCTTATGCTCCTTCTTGATCCCTAAGATCATCTCACCAGTTGCTACTAGCCTTACCATGATCAAGGCGAAAGAACATGGATAATTGTGTTTTTGTGATGACTGCTCCTCATCACTGGAACAGCCTGCTGCTTCAAATAAGAGCAGCTCCGAACCTGTTAATTTTTAAATCTTTGCTGATAACACATTTTTTATTCCTGGATTTTAGTCACTCGTGCTGTGTTTATATGTGTTGCTAATTGTTATTTGTCAATTGTTTGTTTTTATTTACTTCTTTTTTTAACAATTTTTTATTTACCCTAAGTTCTTGTCTATAAGCCGGACTCATGTATTAGCCGGAGACCAAAAATCATACGAATTTTTAAAATAAAATCGTATCATAGATAAGCCGGACTCATGGATAAGCCGAACGTACTATAACCTATAACTAATAGAAGGGAGGGAGGTCAGTGGTCTCACTCGCGCCCATTTAATTTCTTTAAGGGGGGAGAGAGTGTGAGATATTGCCGTCTCTCTCACTCCCCGCATGGCGCGGTTGGAGCGGCCGGAGCGCGTTCTTTCTGCTCTGGGCGTCGCCGAGTCAACACGAGCGCGTAGCGGTCATTTAAATTGTGATTTTATATGTAAGCATATTTAAATATATATCACGGATTTCTGCGGACAATGGGTCTTTTAATTTCTGGTACATGCTTCCTCAGTTGGTTTGCCCAGTTGATTTCATACAAGGGACGCTATTGGCAGATGGCTGAGAAGCTAGATTGCTTACTTTTCTGTCAATCTTGCGCTGACTATCTGTGATCCTGACGTATGGGGATTGAGCAGGGGGGCTGTTTGCACACCTAGACGATACAGACGCTCGTCTAAAAATGCTGAAAGATTATCTTCACGTTGCTATCTTTTGTAAAGCTGATTCCTGAAAAGACATGCTGCACAGTGCTTCGCATACTTAAAAGCTCGAAGGGCACGTATTGATTTTTGACTGAAAAACAAACTCTCCCTCTCTCTCTCTTTGTCTGCTCCTGACGGAGGGGGTGTGAGCTGCCGCCTTCAACAGCTTTGTGCCGCGGTGCTTCGCATACTTAAAAGCCAAACAGACATATTGATTTGTTTGCTTCACTCCTTTGAAGAGGAAGATATGTTTGCATTCTTTTAATTGTGAGACGGAACTGTCATCTCTGTCTTGTCATGGAGCACAGTTTAAACTTTTGAAAAAGAGACAAATGTTTGTTTGCAGTGTTTGAATAACGTTCCTGTCTCTCTACAACCTCCTGTGTTTCTGCGCAAATCTGTGACCCAAGCATGACAATATAAAAATAACCATATAAACATATGGTTTCTACTTCGCGGATATTCTTATTTCGCGGGTGGCTCTGGAACGCAACCCCCGCGATGGATGTATAAGCCGGACTTATGTATAAGCCGATATTCTATTTTTTCATTTTCACAACTTTTTTCCTTAGATAAGCCGCGGCTTATTGACAAGAACTTAGGGTATCAATTTCTGATTTTATTTCTCTGTTTTCATGTACAGCACTTTAGAAACCACTTCTGTGGCCTTAAATGTGCTCTATAAATAAATTTTGACTTTTGACTTGACTTTTGGTATTGAAATTTCCATCTTCTTTACCTTAAATAATTGTATCTTAACTTGAAACTTGACTTTTCCTTACCTGAAAAACATCAGAGCGCATTTTTCATAACCTAGCAGCAATAAATTAATTACCAAATCAAACTGATTATAAAGGACCTCAAAAAAACCGTATAAACAAAAATTAGCTATCTAACAGTTACAGTTTGTCTAAAATGTTGGGGTTCAACTGAGGTGTAACATAATAGGAAGTTGCAAAGCCATATTCACCACCTTGTACCTGTGAAATTCATGGAAACGTTTGAAATATACAAAATACAATGTTGTAAATATAATTCAGCTCCCTATACAGTATTCCTGTATTTTGCAACAAATCATTTTACTTTTAATAAATGGAACTGAATTTTAGGTTCTACGTAAGATCATGCATCTTCCACTTTAAACTCTACAGTACAATGGCCACAGTTAAGTTTTCAAAAAACCCTCTCTAACATATGCTTTAAAGGACTTTATACCCATTTACTCAACACAACTTATTAATGCATACATCCCTAAGAATATACTGTATTAAGATTGCACAATGTCAGTCTTCTAAAAATTCAAAGAATATATAAAATTGCCATTGGAAGTAACAGCTTTACCAACGAGTCTGTGGAAAATTCTGCTTTTGTAGTGTAATGAATACCTCACCATTCTCAGTATTTAAATCTAGAATGAAGGCTCACCATTTATGTTTAGTGTGCATCTAATAGAGATGTTCATTAGGATTTCAACCATGGTTGTTAGATACATGTTCAAAAACACAAGCTTCTCAATCATGATGATGAAAATGATAGTACAGTAATCCCTCACTTATCGCGGGAGATAGGTTCCAAGGCCGACCGCGATAACTGAATTTCCGCGAAGTAGGGACACCATATTTATTTAATTATTTAACATGTATTTAGACGTTTTTAAACCCTCCCTGTATTGTTTACAACCCACCCTTTACTCTATTAATAACAGGGACAACTGCTAAGCAATATGAAATCGGTAGATAAGTTTACATTTACTGTATAGTGAAGTACATGTAGCAGCTTGTAGGCGGTCATGACGTTGTCGACCTTGTTGCAAAGATTCCTAAAGCAGATTCCATCCAGACTACTGCCTTATCACGTCCACTTGCAACTCATTTTGCGCCCTGGTTAAAGGACACTGCGGCCGTAGATCTTATATGCTTTTCCTCCTTTTTAAATAAAAAGAATCGTGTACTCATTGATGCTGTAATGTGTCCTGCAGCGGTGTAGCTGTTCCCTTCCTTCAGCATATCCAAAACTTTTACCTTTTCTGCAATCATTTGCATCTTCTGTTGGTGCTTGGACACGGCACCTGAAGCAGTAGCACGTTAATGCTGAATGAGTGAGATGAGACTTCCTGGTTAATGCAACACTCCGTCGCTGAGCCAATCAGCAGCACACAGGAATTTAACTGCGTGCTCTGATTGGGTAGCTTCTCAGGCATCCGCCAATAGCATCTCTTGTATGAAATCAACTGGGCAAACCAACTGAGGAAGCAAGTACCAGAAGTAAAAAGACCCATTGTCCGCAGAAACCCGCGAAGCAGCGAAAAATCCGCGTTATATATTTAGATATGCTTACATATAAAATCCGTGAAGTCGTGAATCCGCGAAAAGTGAACCGCGAAGTAGCGAGGGATTACTGTAATGATGATAACTCATTAATGATTAATTCTTATTATTCTATTTGTCTGTTCAGAATTCAACTATGGCACCTTGTGCTTGGTAACTTAGTCAAACATTTGTTCCTGCCCATGAAATAAGATGTTCAAGCTATTGAGAAATTTCAGCGGATTCAGCAGTTTCTGAAAAAACATCAGACCTTCTTCTTTTACTATGTTTTTTTTTTTTTTTTAACAACCATAGACTGTGTGGAATGGGGAGGAACATGTCAGGTTAACTAAGGCAAGTAAAACTGACTTTACCTCAATGATTGTGCCACAAGAATTATGTTTATTTTTCCTAGGGAAACTGATAGCCAGAGTTCTTGTTTTTCTCTCCTCTATTGTCAACTGGCATTAACTTACGTTTTTTTCATTAATATGGATTTTACCATCATGTGCATTTAGGTATGTGAATTTAAAATTACATATTTTACTGTTACCATGTTATGTGTGTAAATCATTGTAAGTTTTCTGATGCTGTACTGGATGAAGAGTACTATAAACAATGATACCAAACTCAAATAAACGAAATTTACCTAGGATCCCAGAACACTTTGTGTGGGTATGCCACTTAGGAGTGAGGTGTGGTAATTCACACTACATCTGGAACAGATAAAAAAGACACATGATAGAGCTGTCATATGTAAGCAACAAAAGAACTATTTTATGTATACAATTTAGGCAAGACTAAGATAGCATTTGCTCTTCTAACCTTTGTGCACAGTTTAGATGGGAAGGTATATTTACTTTAATTAACTAAATTAATTTAATTAATTAAGAAAACAAACTGCTTAAGCTTCACAAAACTCTGTGTCAATTAACTTTTTTTCATAATTAAAGATAAAAATACTACCATCTACTGGACAACATTGTATTTGCTTTTTAAGACATTAATGTTTTATTAAAAATTTGTAAAGCACCTTTTATGGAGAGGTTTCCTTCAGTTATTTAATTAAAAATATTTCTGTCTCTATTTCATTTAATTTGTAGATGTGTATCTGTCTCATACCAGCAGTACAGTAGTGCATTATATGTAGTATATATGTTACTATCTTTACAAAAATGAATTCTTGGGCTGATTCTAGCTTCTCCTAAGGTTACTATCATAAACAAAAACTAAAATGAAAACAAAAACTATTTCATAAACTGAAATAACATTTATCAACAAAACCAAGATGAAAACTAAAACTATATGAAACTGTTAAAGTAGCTGAAAAAACTTACCTGAAATATACTATATAATAAAATTCGAAGGTCTGTGTCCAGTCCCTCAGAGCTATCTGATTGGTCAGTTTGGGTTTTGTAAAGTAACTGAAAAACTGTGAGTGTGAGAAACACTAAGAGAAATATGCATAGGAGGCATGCTAGCATGCTTAGAGTCACCTTCAAAGGTGGAAAGTGAGCAATGTGCCTTAAAATGACAAAACCTGCAGTCAATCTGCAGTAAAGAGAGGAAAGGACCTGAAGGTACATGAAGGGAGAGAGATATCAAATTTTTTTAAATGTATATCATTACCTGTCTTTGACAGGTAACATGGCTATTTTTAGTTTACATTACAACCCAACATACACACAAGCTATCGTGGGCTGCGACATCTGTGAAATTAATCTAAACATTTTTTTCTTTGCTTTTTATAGAATAATTCTGACTACTATACTTGCCGAATGAATCTTCTTTAACCCTTTTACAATTATCCCTGAGATACCTCATTCACAGCTGCTCACATGAACACAAGTTTACAAAGTTGCAATACACTGGATTCCCAGGGCAAATAACAGTTGTATTAGATACTTTATCTGATGAACTGAAAATCAGGAGTGAGAAAAAGGAGGAGGATAAAAAAACATTTCAGTTTATTTCTCTGGTTTCTGCATCTTGTTGCACAGGAGAATTATTTTGCCTTTCTGTGGCTGTTCATACATGCTTCCTGCTCATAGACCACTTGCTTTTCATGAAGAGTGGCTACTCCTAAACTTTAACATTGCATACTAGTTTTTCTGTGGTTCCCTCACTACAGGTATAGCTAGATGAATTCTGAACAATTATTCAAGCCCAAGTGTTCCCTAACCCTGGGTTCCTGTCTGGTTTTCATGATTATCTTTCAGAACACAATCTATTTTCTGATTTTTATAACTTATCAGGCCTGCAGGTTGAAAAGTTCTGACAGACATGGTTTTAGAGATATCGGGGGATGAAAACAAAAAGTCCCTGTATGGGAGTATTTCAAATGCAACATCAAAAGTGGCAATTATAAGAGCATTTGCTTTGAGAAGAATACATTGTGGGTTGTAGAGAATAAGGTTAAAAATGCCAAATATCTTCAAATTCATCTACAAAGTTATCAAAAATTGGCCTACAACCAATTTCTAGGCAAAGAAAAAGAAAAGATGGAAAGCTCAAATTACAGTACACACATACAAGTCCAAGTCCATGTAATGCATGACAACAATCATTAACATCACATCTGCAAAATGGGTGAGCTTGGGGAACAAACTCAAACACAAAAAAAGCGAAGAAGTTCAAGTTATTTGTTCTTTCAAACTGCACATCTATAAGGCTGTGTGTCATGCCATGGTTCAGAAAGTCTGCTGTCAATCTCAAATTTAACATACTACGTGGGGAAAAGTAGAAAAGTAAATTGTGTAATGGAGAAATAAATATTCTGTTTTTGTACAGTATTGGCCTACTTCCATAATTAGCTGCTTGTTTAATTATAGTTAAAACTGGTAATTGATAATTTGCACATAAAAATGCAGCTTGTTCAGCAAAAAGTATCAAAAAATATAAGTATCTTAAAAAATTGTTTATGTTCAATATCTGGTTTTGTTTTTAATGGGATGTACCTATAGACTTATAATAGCCACCGCCGGGCTGCGAATTTAAAGACCACCGGCAGCATATGCTCAGGAATACGCCGTCCTTCTCATGACCCTGGAAATAGAAGTGTCAGTGTGCCAAATTTACATTATGTGGAAATAAACCCTGATCGCGGCTCTGTGCAAATGAAGCCTCATTAACTAATATTGCACTGTTTAACTCGAGGTCTCTTAATGGCAAAGCATTGGTGCTATCAGAACTCATCACTGACACCAAACTTGATATTCTGTGTTTAACGGAGACTTGGCAAAAACTAAACGAATTTGCGTCTCTCACAGAGGCGACTCCAATTGGTTTCACTTTCCACACAGAACCTCGCAGCTCAAGGCAAGGCGGTAATTGTCAGAGCAGACTTAAACATTAAACGAATCCCAATTGACTGTCCATTGTCTTTTGAGTGCCTGGCTCTTAATTCTTTTAGGGCTAATTTTTTTTTTGTTTCTTTTCTCCCAGGGCTGAATATTTTTCCAAAAACTAATATTTTTAAAAAAGAACACAAAGCAATTGTTTAACACATCAAATCAACAAAAAATATTTACTTTTGACAAATGTTACTGTCTTGCATGTTGTATGAGTCTGCATACTCTATGATTTCACATACATATCACATACATTTTACACAGCAAAGTCTGATCTCGCTCAAAGCAGCCAATTTCAGCCATTGCCACATTGCACTCCTTACAATATGTGTTGCTTTGATGCCTATTTTTCAATTGTCTGTTGCTGCACTTTCTAACATATATTGTTAGTGTGTACTGTAGAGAGACAAGTCACCCATTTGCCATCGTGCCATGCCACTGCCACCAAGTTTTCTGCCTGCATGAAAACCGTATTGTCACCTCTTTTCATCTTCTGAAACTTTATGAACTTTATGTATGGCATTATAGCCTGGCTCACCCCATGGGATTTGCTTCTGTTTATTACAGAAGTGAATAAAACTTTGCAGCAGCACGTACCTAAGCCACCAGGGGACAAAACACGTTTGGACCAATGCTCCCTGAAGTTATATCACCAGTTCTGTCCCATCTCTCATCTCATCTCGTCTTTCGTTGTGGGTTTCCACTTTGAAAAACGAGAATGCGATGCAAACGCAGCCCGCGATTCAAAAAAAATCTCTGCCTACCTGTTTGTTTCGTCTGACAGTAGCTGAAAAGCAGCATCAGGAGAGAGCAGCCTGAAGTACAGCAGCTGGTGATCTGTCGTGTCCAACAGTAAGCCATGCCGTCTTGTAAACACCGGTAGCCAGATCGGCTCTCAACGGATCAATGTCTGTGTATTTATCCCATGCGAACCTTGCCGTAGATGCATCGGCTGCGCGAAGGCACTCAACTGGCAGCAGATCCGCTGGCGCGGCATCAGCTGGTGTCTGATCAGCTGATGCCTGCTTCTAACTCTCTTGCTCGATCTCCTGATCACTGCCAATAAAGTCCGATTCTGAAAAAGCAAGAGTCCGACTCAGCGATAATGCGCAAAACATCGTTTGCCGAGTGTTTTCTTTTCTGCACTTGCTTCGCTGCCTTTTCACATGTCGGTGCCATCTTGCCTTTGTTTACATTTCGCAACTCACGCACACGCAATGTTTATTTGCAGAGTCAACGAGTCTAGCATTCCTCCAAGCACAGAGGGAATGCCTGTGACGTGACAGTGAGATTTGTCGCCATTAACAGCTGATTGTCGCCCCCTACCCCTGGATGTCGACTTTTGTTGACATTCGCCTTCAACCCCTCCTGTCGACAAAAGTCGACATCCGCCCTAAAAGAGTTAAACTAATAACGAAATCAGGTCCTGTCTCACTCATTGTTCTTTATCGTCCCCCAAAATACAATGTACCCTTCTTATCCGATCTCATTGAACTTTTGACCCACCTAAGCTCTTACTCTCAGAGAATTATCCTTCTTGGTGATTTCAACATCCGTATTGACACCCCCACATCTAAACTGAGAAATGAATTCCTATCCTTACTGGACTGTTTTGACTTGACACAACATGTTGATTTTCCAACCCACTCTGGCGGTAATATATTGGATCTGATCTGCACTTCTGGACTATCTGTTGCCAACATTAACAGCACTGATTTGGGACTCTCTGACCATAAAGCAGTATTTTTCACTGTTTCACTGCCTTTCCCTCCTCTTACCTGTAAATGACAAATTTCTTACAGAAACCTTAAAAATATCTGTCCCTCTATCCTTTCTGGATCCATTTCTGATCTTTTACTGTCTTCAGCTATTCCATCAACACTAGATAGTCTTGTTGACCACTATAACTCAGCCCTTCATTCAGCATTAGATAAAACAGCTGCTTTAAAACATAAGGAGGTTTCCTTTAAACGTTCAGCTCCTTGGTATAACTCAGAATTGCGATCTATGAAAGCAGCTGGCTGACGCCTTGAGAGAATGTCACGTAAGACTGGCCTCACCATGCACATCCAGGCTTTCTCTGACCATCAATGAGCTTACAGAGAAGCACTATCTTCTGCCAAGAACACCCATTACGGCAGAATAATAGAAAGTGGCCATGATAACCCAAGGGTTTTGTTCTCTGTAGTTAATAAACTACTGAAGTCTGTGAGGAATTCCTCCACTTTTTCCGTAACAAAATTAACGATCTAAATAATTCAACTAACATAAATACATCATCTGTTTATATCTCTCCCTGTTTTCCCACTCCATCCAGCTCCTTCTCTAAGTTCTCACCAGTCACATCTGCGTTTGTTAATAACCTGCTTTGTAAGATTAGGCCAACTACTTGTGTACTGGACCCCATCCCCACCACACTACTTAAATCCTGCCTTCGTGCCATAATCCCGACTGTTACAACAATAATAAACTCATCCCTTGACACTGGCTCTGTGCCGCTCACTTTTAAAATTGCTTCTATAACCCCAATGTTAAAAAAGTCTGGTCTTGATGCTTAACAATTTCCGGCCTATTTCCTACTTACCTTTCCTATCAAAAGTTCTTGAGTGTGTCGTAGCTTCCCAACTCACCAATTACCTAACCTCTAATAATTTGATGGAACCCTTTCAGTCTGGTTTCAGGGCGCGGCACAGCTGTGAAACTGCTCTGCTACGGGTAACCAATGATTTGCTTATGGCAGCAGACTCTGGACAAACCAGCATATTAATTCTGTTAGACCTCAGTGCAGCATTTGACACGGTCAGACATGACATCCTACTGTCCAGAATGGAGAACATGCTGGGTATCTCTGGCACTGCCATCCAGTGGTTCAAGTCCTATCTGACTGATAGGCAAGAGTTTGTTAGTCTTGGCAACAGCAGATCCAGCTCAGCGCCGGTCACACAAGGAGTTCCTCAGGGCTCTGTCCTCGGTCCTCTGCTTTTCTGTATTTACATGCTTCCCCTTGGCCATATTATCCGTAGCTATAGACTGGGTTATCATTTTTATGCAGATGATACTCAACTCTACTTCAATGTTAAAAGTGGAACTTCATCAGAGCTTTCTCAGCTCACAACCTGCCTTAGTGAAATTAAAACCTGGATGGAGCAGAACTCTTTAAAATTAAATTGCAATAAAACTGAACTCCTGCAAATTAGGATGAAAATGCAACTTAATAAAATGAGCTCCTTCCCAGTCTATCTTGGCGGTGATCTCATCAGACCTGCCTCTACTGTAAAAAATCTTGGTGTCATTTTTGATTCCCCCCTCTCTTATTCCGCCCACATAAATCACATTAAGAAACTTTCTTACTTTCACCTCTGTAACATATCCCGTGTTCGCTCCTTCCTCTCCTTCTCCATGCTTTTATCACATCCTGCATCGATTATTGTAATTCCCTACTGGCAGGTGCCCCTCCTAATCTTATATCACAGCTCCAGCTTATTCAAAACTCAGCTGCAAGAGTCCTTACTTGAACCAGAAGCAGCGAGCACATCACACCCATCCTGCTCCGTCTTCACTGGCTCCCTGTGTCTTACAGAATCGAATATAAAATCCTACTAATAACCTACAAAGCCTTAAATAACCTCGCGCCAAACTACATCAGTGACCTTCTCCATCACTATGTGCCTGCCCGCCCACTAAGGTCCTCTGATTCTGGCAATCTTGTTGTACCCCACACTAATCTACACTCCATGGGTGACAGGGCCTTCAGCTGTATAGCGCCCAGACTCTGGAATGACCTACCGAAATTAATCAGGTCAGCTGACTCCACAAATTCTTTTAAAAAACAACTCAAAACTCATCTGTTCAGGAAGGCTTTTAGCTCTACCTGACTTTATTACCCTTCTCTCAGTTTACCTCTCTGTCAAAATGCTAATGTAACCTTTGTGTGCTAGACCATCAATTATGTTGTCTGTTTTTTTTCCAGAATTCACTGTCTTAATCTTCTTTATTTATTTATCTGGTTTGTACAATGCTATATACTGTATAGACTGCCGTTCTTTATTATATTCAGTAAGTGCCTTGAGCATGGGAAAGGCGCTATATAAATAAAATGTTTTATTAGTATTATTATTATTAACATTAAACAAATATTTCCAAACTAAACTCCATATCTTTTTGACTATACATATTAACTAAAACTGTAATTATTATAAATAACTAAACTAAAAATACATTATAAAGACTAACTAAAACTAAAGTGAATCTCCATGTAAGATCAGCAATAATACAGAAGTAAAAACTATTTTAAAAAGGCAAAACAACTATAATAAATTTTGGTTTCTCCACTACTATAAAACCATACAATCATTTGAACCTTGACAGTCTTTTGGTATTGGTTTCTGGCTTGCATTTTCAACCTCTGCCACTTAGAATAAATAACAATACTGGTCACCAGCACAAGTCTATTGCAAGATAGTCTCATATATACATACACACACTCTTCTTTTTCTTCGCCATATCTCAGTGTTGTAATTGCACGTCGACGTGGGCTCTAGCATGAGGAGACATCAAACGCCACAGATCTCTGTCTTGGGCCGTCCGCGTTACATCTTGCAGTCCCATGTCATATCTTGAGAGTGCTGCCGACACCCATGTCGTTCTTGGGTGCCCTCTCTTGTTGGTTCCGTCCACTCTTCCATGTAGTGTGATGTTAGCAATCCTGTTCTTGTCCATCCGGAGTACATGACCTAGCCACTTATGTTGTCGTTCATGCACTTATTGCACTATCGTTTCTGTCTGGTTGAGGGCCTTCCTGATGTCTTCGTTTCTCATCTTGTCTATGATGTGTACTCCAAGTATCTTTCTGAGCGCTGCCATCTCGAACACGAGCAGTTGTCTTTCTTCAGCACTTCTAAGAGTCCACGTTTCGCATCCATACAAGGCAATCGGTACTATAAGCGAGTTGTATAGTCTCATCTTGGTTATCTTGTTGATGTTCTTGTTCTTCCAGATGCTGTCCAGGTCACTCATTGAACTTAAGGCTATGGCTGTTCTCGTTCTGATGTCTTTAGAGCTGTCACATGTTATGGTTAAGGTCGATCCTAAATACTTAAAACTGTCTTCATGCTGCAGTTTCTTTCCTCTGAGCAACATGCCCTCTTCAACTCTATTCTTCGTTTCTTGCTCAGGCTTCGAGCTCACACACTCATTATTAATAATTTAATATACAGTAGATTACTATGTCAACCCAACATATTTTTAGAATGTAAGTCAGAGCTAAAAAAATTAATACCAACAATGAGAGATCATACAAACTTCAGAAAGTTGCAAGGAAATGATTCAAACCTATGTCCCCTGAGCTGAAAGACAGCTATGATAATCAATTTACTCGTTTCCCCTTTTAAAAACAGATTTACTTCATACATATTAAGTCATGCACTGTAGGACCAGGGCATATAGAGCACACATAAGAACACAGAATACGAAGCATTTACATGCTACTTTAGTTACAATGGGATTTGAGAAACTAGTAAATGAAATGATTTTAAGACAAAATAAACTATGTGAATAAGGTGGAAATTTCAACATTTTTTTCCAACTTTATCCCTGTTTTTTTTTTTTCTTTTGTCTGTACCCAAATACGCTTCCATATTACACTCAAGACAGTGAGCTGCGACTCGCCTGTTCACAGCTACTTTGAAATCTGATCACTTCTTTTTTTTTTTTTTTTACTTCAGGCACTGTGCGACTTTCTGAACTTAAACTTTCAAGTTTCTCTGACACTCGATTAACTTTCTTTTGTTGTTTATACCACTGCTTAAGCCAACAAATAGTACTTTTTCATTGCCTTCATTTGGTATTCACTGAAATTCTTCTTTTTTCCCTGTGCTTTGCCATTGTCTTTTCACAGAATGATGAACTTAAGAGGCTATTTATATTGATTTGCATATTAAAAGAGGTGTAACTCTGGGAGGAGCTGGGGTGAGGCAGTAAATGTGTGCACGTGTGTTACATTTCACGCTGACCAGGATTTATATAGCAGAAAACGTGGAAGTTGCCGTACGCACAGATTTATGCATCTGGATTTTTTTTGTGCATACACACATTTCTGTTTTTGTCTGTACACCATGTTTTAGTGTGAATTCTACACACTGGGTTATACATGAGGCCCCAGGTGTTTATAGTGTCCGAAAGAAACTGTTCAATTACAAAAAGCTTAGAAGGTAATTAAACATTTACAAATTAATAGAGTATGTGACAAACATGTAGCATAATTTAAATAGTGAATTTCTTTTTTTTTTTTTCTTTTTAAATTTTATGTAAGCCATCTTAGCATTTACCATCTAGTTTCCCCATTAAAAAGCAAACACTGGCATGTCCACATGTGCTGGTTTTAACTAAGCACTTATCATAGCCTATTAAATAGGCATACTTTGGATCGAGAACAGTGGCAATGCTAATTGTCCTCTAAGCAGGAGTACGCTAAGGTGGAATCCTTAAAATGGCCAACTATTTTACACCCCACTGTCACAGCGTCTACAACACTGCAAAAACACTCTCTGCCAGCTGGAGTGTACGGGAAACACAGGAAAAGCTTGGGACTCTAGCGTCATCAATTCCTTTAATACTATTTTTGGCATTGTCGTGGACCACAGCGTGCACATAACTTTTCTGAACGGCCCAAGTGTCAAACATTTCCTGAAATGCACCTGCTACTGGTTGCCCTGCATGGGGGCCTCAAAACTGCTCAGAATGCTGCATAACCCACTGGAGAGCAAAATTCTCGTCTATCCACTGTACAGTTAAGGAGATGATAGGCACTGGACAAACACTGCCATTCCAAATGTCAGTGTTTACAGTCCACTAGGCTTGGTTTTCATTATTTAATATAAATAAACTACCACAGCGCAGACATTTTGTGTGTTTTTTTTTTGTTTTTGCTCTTTTTAAACGCCCTTCAATGTTAATAGTATCGGTTATAGGCATCAGTGCATTTATAGGAGTACGAGTACATGAGCACTGTATCTGACAAAAATCCAATACCAGTATTGGAATCTTTACATCCCTAGTGCATACTGTAGTTAAACAGATTTCCTTATTATAACTGCTCAGTAAGAAAATTTTTAAATATTACAGTTGTGATATGGTCTGAGCTCTTCTTTGGTTATTTTTATTAGAATTATATTTTAGCTAAAATGTAAGCAGATTTATCCAGACATTTTAGAAAAGTTTAACCCAATTTAGATTCAAAAGGGCCGAGGCCTAATCTGTACCTGGCCATTGACCCATGGCAAGTAGCACACATGCTCAAACATACACTCACACTCAGCAAATATGTTTGCTTGTTCTAGTACAAAAGTCCAAGAATACAATGTTTACCCAGGTAGCACTGGAGACAAATCAGGAAGGCAGAAACTATTTCTGAATTAGGTTTTGTTTGTTAGGACATGGATTAAAGTACTCAGTGCCCAGCAAGAGAGACTCACATTGCATAACAAACAGAATTACACCCAGTAAACAAGTTAAATTATAGTTAAGATTACTAGGAACTTGAATCTATTCCAGCTGCAACCCAGGAACCCTCAATTAAACATCTTATTTTCCCATGACAGTTTCATGAATACCAACAATTCTTGTTCTTTCAAACCAAAGTTTTTCACTAGACATACACACTAATGATCAAAGTAAAAATACTCTGGTAAGAACTGACAAACTAACTTCTGGAATACTGCAGGTTTTGTGTGGTTGTGGAAGGCATTTTTCATGGCTCATGCACTTTGTCTAGTTTATCACCCCAGCAGGCCAATACTTCAACATTCCAAAGAAATGAAGTTTTGATTACATCAAGTATTCCCTGCTTCCAGATAAAATGATATCTGAAAACACTCAACTGCATGTGACAATCTTTATTTATATATAGTATGTATGTACAAACACTACAAAATTCACACAGGAATTCATACTGCAAGCATTTTTTAATATTACATGATAACATGACTACAGTATATAGAACTTAAAATGTGTTGAATTTAGAGGTGGGCAGTATGACCAAAATTCGATATCACGGTATTTTTCTAAATTCTGCCGGTTTCACGGTATTAGACGGTATTTTTTTCCCCATGCATGAGTGGATGTTAACCACATTTTCCAGTGCAATTACTGCAGTAGACTGGCTAAGAATAACCTATTAGACTGTTATGAGAATTGTACATCGTACAAAAAGACATTTTAATGTGCACACAACTATTAATCCAGGTTTGCATGGCCCCATAAAGTGATAGTTTTCAAGGGGGTGGCACTAAAGAGAAGGAAGCACATTGCATGACAGATGCAGTCAAAATATAGAACCTTTAATTGAACAAATTTTGCAAAAGCTTAAACTATGATTTTGACAACATATTTTCAACCATCCAAAGAGGCATTTAGACTTAGTAAAATATCCAGAGGTGTTTGTCAAAAGTTGGATTGCACTGAACACGTCTTAGAAAAGGAATAAATAGTAAATATTTTTTGTAAACCAACTACACTTTCTGTTAATGTTAACAATCTCTGTCCACTGACACGTTAAAATGACTTTTTAAACAATTTTACCATCATTAAACTGCATAATATTTAAACTAATAAATAATAACAATAAAATACATAATAGTATTACTGATAGTTGCACCATTACTTCAAAGCTTCAAGCCCAGGTGCATTACACAGTATTCACCAAATTAAAATAAAATAAAACAAGTCCAACTTGGTGATGACATCTTACCAACTGTACCATCATTTAGGCAAACTGCATTAATATGGACCGTGCTTCAAGCTAAGCTATATACATAAATAATAAAAACTGCAACTTGCATTTATAATGCTGTTTGTGGTATAGCCCTATGGAAGCGCATTAGGGCCACTGTGAAGAAAAAAAAATATGGACACGGAAGAAAAAAACAAACTATATGTCGAGAATAAATTCGACATGTTGACTATGTCAAGATTAAAGTCGACATTTCCACTTTATTCTCATAGTTTATTTTATAATTAAAGTAGAATGTTGTAAACTAAACTTCATCCTAAAATCAAAGTTTAATTTACTAGATTTTCTCAAACCCCGTCACAAGTTAATGCAGCACATCAAATACTTTGTGTTAAGTGTTCCCCGACCCAGTCGTTAATCACTACGCTTCTTAAACTGACTTCATTCGCACTAAGAGCAGGCGCCTGCAGCAATCACCGCACAGAATCTATTCACTTCATGATATTGCTGCTCTCTACCAAAACCCCAGTTCCTATCTTTCCTTTTTGTTTCTCCACATTACCAATCACCACACGATAAACGTCTTTGTGAAATTAAAACTAGTTATTAACTTAGCCGACGGAGTGTTCAGAACTTTAAAAATATCTTCGTTATACATGTTTAATTATGCCATCCATTCAGAGTTGCGCCCATCTCTGAACGAGTCGCCAGCACAGGATGAATACAAGCAAAACATACACTAGCAAGTACAAAAACAAGTACAACTTGGCTTGCAGTATTATCCAGTAGTATAGAAACAGTATTTACACATCTGACCTTTTAAAACTAAAGTATCTCCAGGCGACGGACGTGACTCCTTTTTTTCGGCAAAAGTTCTTCTGTTCATTATGTTCAACTTTTAGTTCAGCTTCGGAATGCTCTCTGTCCATTTTCACCGCGCGGCATACCTATGCTACCACCCACTATTTAGTGGTGTAGCAGTGAAAAAGGTCCCCACTTGAACAGTTTACGGCTGCACCATGTTCCGAACGTCGTTTAGGCAATTTAAACCAGTGTTGTGGTATAAGAAAAATCCATATCATTAAAAAAATAAAAAACGGTTTTCGGTATGAACCGGTATACCGCCCAGCACTAGTTGAATTTTAAAAACATGATGATGAAATGTTTGGGTTGATATACAGTAATCCCTCCTCGATCGCGGGGGTTGCGTTCCAGAACCCCCCCGCGAAAGGTGAAAATCCGCAAAGTAGAAACCATATGTTTATATGGTTATTTTTATATTGTCATGCTTGGGTCACAGATTTGCACAGAAACACAGGAGGTTGTAGAGAGACAGGAACTTTATTCAAACACTGCAAACAAACATTTGTCTCTTTTTCAAAAGTTTAAACTGTGCTCCATGACAAGACAGAGATGACAGTTCCATCTCACAATTAAAAGAATGCAAACATATCTTCCTCTTCAAAGGAGTGCGCGTCAGGAGCAGAGAATGTCAGAGAGAGAGATAAAAGCAAACAATCAGAAATCAATAGGGCTGTTTGGGCTTTTAAGTATGCGAAGCACCGCCGGACAACGCAGCTGCTAAGTAGGGAGCAATGTAAAGGTAGTCTTTCAGCATTTTTTTAGAGGAACATCTGTATCGTCTAGTGGTGCGAACAGCCCCCCTGCTCACACCCCCTCCGTCAGGAGCAGAGAATGTCAGAGAGAGTGAGAGAGACAGAGAAAAACAAACAATTAAAAATCAATACGTGCCGTTCGAGCTTTTATGTATGCGAAGCACCATGCAGGAAGCATATCGCTTGACAAAGCAGCCACATTTAAGCCCAGCAAGGAAGAGAGCAATGTGAAGGTAATCTTTCAGTGTTTTTTGAGGAGCGGCCGTATCTTCTAGGGGTGCGAACAGCCCCTGTGTTCATAATATATTTGAAGAGTTTTATTTAATAGGTAATAGGCGCTCTGGTTGGGTAGCTTCTCAGCCATCTGCCAATAGCGTCCCTT
Source organism: Erpetoichthys calabaricus (assembly GCF_900747795.2). Lineage (NCBI taxonomy): Eukaryota > Metazoa > Chordata > Cladistia > Polypteriformes > Polypteridae > Erpetoichthys > Erpetoichthys calabaricus. The sequence continues at coordinate 120,722,328 of NC_041402.2, forward strand.
GTATGAAATCAACTGGGCAAAACAACTGAGGAAGCATGTACCAGAAATTAAAAGACCCATTGTCCGCAGAAATCCGCGAACCAGCAAAAAATCTGCGATATATATTTAAATATGCTTACATATAAAATCCGCGATAAGAGTGAAGCCGCAAAAAGTCGAAGCGTGATATAGCGAGGGATTACTGTATTTTATTTGTTTAACACATATATCCTAAGTCTACATAATTATTAGTATTTAAATAATAATTGCTAATATTTTAATGCTTGTCCCTTTTCTTATTTAAACTGGAATTCATGGCCAAACCAACTTTTTTTTCTTGTTTTTATGAAGTGCCCACTGTGTCCTGCCACTGCACAAGGCACAGCACAGCCCACGGGGTACCACGTAGACTACTACATTAATAGCTAAAGCAACAGCACAGCATTCAATTTAGTCATGTCTGAAGCAGCAAGTGGTTTCTTTAGCAAAATACAGTTCATATTACATTCATAAACCTAACATTATACAACGAAAGAGTTGGAACATTCTCCATGTTATGCCTCACAGACCTGTGTGTTCTCTGTGAAGTGTTATTTTTATTTTTGTGCAGTGTTATTTTTATTTTTGTGCAATGTATTTCCACATTTTTCACCTATGATCATAATACCTTTTCAAACACTGAAGCAAGTATTCACAATTCGACATTAATCATGTTATAAAGTGAGTTGCTGTAAATGGTTATCTATAGCCAACACAAATGACATGACGTAACAGTGGATAATCAGGCAAAAGATGTTAGAAAAAAGGGATTTGTGGATAAAGCACCACAACCTCCAAACTTTTCTGCCCAGTATTTGTCTGGACTATATTCAATTTGCATTGTGAACTACTTAACACCATTTTGAAACACTAACATATTGAATATATATTATTTCCTGGTCCTCAATGAAGCATATTTAACTAATATTTGCTACAAAACATCACTTGCATGTTAACTGCCTTACCAAGACAAATAGTCTAGACCACGATAAAACACCTATTATAGATAAAATGAAAACTGCCTTGTTCAAATGGATGCATCGAAAATAGAATCTGGCCAGGAGATGCATAGCGTGTTTAAAAAAGGACAAAATACAAAAACAGTAATTTAAACATACAAAAAAACACCAGCTAACATAAATAAATTTAAATCAAAAGCTGTACTCAAAATAAAAGAAATCCAAGATTGTAATCTTTTCTAAAAGGCCCTTTGCTAACAATAATACCAACAAAGATTTTTTTTAAATAAAAAAAATGTCTTCTTCTTGATCATATCTGGATAACTGTGCAACCATTAAAACACAGATTAATCAAAATAAGGGTTAGATGACTGCCTTAGAAAACAATGTACTTGCTTCCTAATAAGAAACTGTGGTTTACTACTGACAACTATAAAATACCAAAGGCTTGCACAAATGTGCAGAGCCCAGGAGTGGACATAATGTGATTACTTCTTTTTTTCTGGGAATTAATATAGTGTGCACCAAATGACGTGCACCTATGCATCATTTCCTGTTAACAAAATATACTGCTTAATTCTTTGATGATATATATACAGACACAATCTACAAAAATGGATATTGGCGAGTTTATAAAGGTATATGATAATGATAATGTGGCAGGTTAGTCAATGAATTTCACTAATGAAGCTGGTTTAATTCCCTGTTCTGTCTTTTAAAAATCTTTACAATGTAGTGAATGACCCAGTGTGCAGGTTTGTCGGTGATTTCACTGCATTTTAAATACAATATAAGAGACCATCTATTGCACAAGACCTGCATTTCAATGTACCTGTATGACAGTGCTTGGTGCACACTAGATTAACTCCTAGAAAAAACTACTTGTACTATATCCTCTCAGGAGCTCCATACAAATGCATTTCAAATATCTGTACAAGTTCAAGAAAGCAGTTGAAATTAACTTCTGAAATCTTGAAAATGAAACACAAAATATTGTCTGCCTAAACTGTTTAAGCATATTTTAAGATATATTTCATCTTTGTGGTCATGAGGTTAAGAAGTTTATTGCTGTTTTCCATTGCAAATGATAAGTTTGGTATTTTTCAGGTTGAAGTTATTTTTTCACAATAATGTTAAACATTAATTTGCCATTTTTTTATGTTCTTAAGTGAAGCATTTCTTTCTTAAATTAAAAAAAAAACACTACCAAATCATTTTTATTTAGAAAATACCAAAAGTATCCTTTAACATGGCCCAGCAATCATGCAGCACTGTTGTAATAAAAAAAGTTTTCTCTTTAACAGGAGAAGGGATGAAATAAAGGAGTAAGAGGGGGGGGGTTGGTCGCTTCAGTGCAAAACCAGCTACAAAGATTGGAATGTTTGGGATGATAGCGAAAGAATGTGCAAAAACTTGCTTCTCATAAAGAGTTTCAGAATGTTATGGGAATACAGTCAAGGCCATGTACTTGTTTTTCACTTCGAGGGGCTTCATTGCAAGCAACGCTTGTTATTGTGTGTCTTCTGATACTAGGCACCATCTCAGTGAGGGCCAAGTAGAAGAAAAACAATACTGCGTCCCGTGGAAGGGTGTGTGCTGAAACTGATCACTTCTGTATACACTGCTTACACGTAAGCCATTTTGGGTAAGGACACTCAATTAGTATATAAGGGAAGGTTCCGCCCTCAGTTTCTTCGGAAGCTCAACCGTGGGGAACGTGCACACCGCCCGGTATTGGACCAGGCTCACGAGTTGATCCTCTGACGAGACTGACACGCGGGCTCCCTCAGTCTACTGGTCTAGGATGATGGCTCTGGGTCTTTTGATATTACTGTAAGTATAGTATAATTCATATATCTGTATTACTGTAAGTCAATAGTATAATTTATATATATATATATATTACTGTAAGTCAATAGTACAATTCCTATATCTGCATGTATATTGCTATTGTATGTAACTGATATTATATTTGAACAAGTAAACAATTGAAGTATTGGACCTTTCCTCTCTGATTCTTGCCTGCTTATTTTCTGTTAAAACCTTTGAACCATTTTCCCAAACTAAAACAACTGTTCAACTGCAATTTTTTTTGTGTAACCACGCTCACATGATGGGAAACATTCTTGATATTACCCTACAAACTGACTACATTAAATTTTCTCATGTTGTCTATTAGATGTACAGAATATTTGACCAAAAAGTATAGGACCTTCGCAATAACAAATCAATATTTGTTTCCATGTCTGTTTAATTTAATACTCTTACTTACAAAATGAAGCTCTGCAATACGCCTGTCAGCAGTAATATGATGCGAAAAGGTATTTCTGAAATGGAGAAAGACATCCAGCTACCATATGTAGTGGTTTGCAAAGTGATCATTTAAGACTGAATTACAATTATCCTTTTTGTCTAGATGGCACAATAGCCAATTCTTGACAGACTGTTAAATAGTGAACAGAAATCTGCAACTCATAATCGGAGACAAAGACAGTTTCTGAAAGCCAACTGAGAAATCAAAAAACTAACACAAGAAAGAACAGCTTTCCACAATGTTAGCATAATTTAAACCTAATAAGGAGTATATTCTTCAAATGAAGTAGTGTCTAAAGTTCAGCCGACCTAAACAGCAAATTAATCAGCTATGGTCTTCCATAATTACAATGACCTGCTGATTGAGCACCCAGTTGTTCATAATAACACTTTTTATTTTGCAGCCATGCTGCCTATTTCTGCGACTATCATCATGAAAGCACATGCTTGGGATGCAAACTGAATGAAAGGTTGGGGAGATTCATAGTATGCAATCAAGTGACAAGAGCTAAAAGTCATACATTAAGTTTTAATCGGGTTGAAGTTTAGTACAAATGCTTTACCACTGGCAGAATGGCAGCGCACAGAACCCGAAAGTGCTCTCAATGTGTTTATAGATTGCTTGGTATTAGTGCGTGTCAGTGAGTTTATTCACTCTAAAATGTTTTCTTCTGTTCTTTTACTACCAAATTCTCAGGAAGAGCAACTCAGCATTTGCTATAAAATTAGATAATTGGTTTGTGGTCCCTCAATCTGTTTTACAGTGACTTAACTCTATTGCAGACTCTGCCTTTTTCAATTTCTCACTTCTCAGATGCCAAGGGAGTAATGCTGAGATGTGATTCATCCTTTTAACTTACTCTGAGATGGTATCAACATGCAGGTGGCTTGGCTCTATAAAAAAAAAAAAAATCTACGGTTTGATAAAAAGTATAATTTTAGACTAGTAAAATGATAAATGTAATGATACACTGTGGTAATTTACTCAGACCAGATGTACTGTTATCTGTATAAAGTACAATGAAACTTTTATGTGTACTCTTCACTACCACGTTGCTATTCTATGTGACTCTGGCCCTACAGACTATATAACGTAAGAAAGAAAAAAAAAAAAAGAAAGAATACAACAGGCAAGAAGCAGGAACAGTTTAGGAAGAAACAATCATATGATTTGAACACACATCTGTCTGTTGCTAGAAGCCAGTAACTGAGCAGAAGTGTTGAACAAGCAGAATTGCTGAAACACAACTAGTTTATTAATCCTGCAAGATTTGGGGAATTAGGGAATTTCTCACATAAAAGTGAGAAAGAGGCATATTCTTACCTCAAGAAAATGGTATATTTTATCACAGATTCTTTGTACAATTTCTAGTTTACTTTTGTTATCACAAGCCTGCCTCACAAACATGGAAGTAAAACTGTCTTAAAT
>NC_041402.2:121042046-121159546 GCF_900747795.2 Erpetoichthys calabaricus
ACGAACCTAGTACGGGCCGAAACTTCATTCATCATAGACCATCAGGAGAGCAGCAAGCTCTTATGGTTCCAGAACCCCCAGGCATTCAATACGTATGTGAAGAATCCTCTCCTATGTATGGATCTGTAAACCATTGCTCTCCACAACCAAGTTTTTTATTGCATACTCCTATTAGACAATATCAAGATCTTCGGAAGTCGGAGCCACTAGAACTGACTCAAACCTATTCAGTACCACACGAACAACACTGTTCTTATCCTCCCATGTTGCACTCTGCTCAAACGGGACAGCAGCACAGTGTTATTAAGCAAGAAATGACGTATAGAGGTCCAAAACCAACAATTCCACATTTCAGTCATAGGGATCCCAGTGAGTTTGCCCGTCTCAGATTAGCTTTGATGAACCTACTGCCAGAAGATGCCACCGAGCTCTTTAAATATCAGGTGTTGTTGGATCATCTGAAGCTAGAAGAGGCACGTCTAATAGCTGATTCATTTCTGAACTCGGTTACTCCCTACACAGACACAATGGCAGCATTAACAGAAAGATTCGGACAACCTCATCACCTAGCTTTAAGCAAAATAGCCGCAGTTATGGACTCGCCTGATATTCAACCTGGTGATGCAGCAGGATTTGAAAAGTTTGCCCTTCAGATACAAGCCTTAGTGGGCCTACTCCAAACTTTAGGTCCAAAAGGTGATATCGAATTACATTGTGGCTCACATGTTGCTCGTTTACTAACCAAATTACCTTCGGAGTTGCGATCATCCTTTAGAAGACAAATGTGCTACCAACCAGGCACTATTTATTCCCTTCTGGATTTAGCAAAATGGCTTAAATTTGAATCTTGGTGCCAAAACTATGAAGGCCAGACCAGAGGCAAAGGACACAAGGATCGAGCGATGCACAGACCAGACAACAGAAGAGATATAGGAGCTAAAACCCGACAGACCACTATCTTTCATGGCACAGAGCAATCTTCAGCGTCACCTACTTTGACATCATCAGCATCCGTGTCACAGTCTACAAGTAAGAAGCCTGAGAAGAGCAAAGTTTTCTGCCCATACTGTGATAGCACTGAGCATTACCTGAGTCAATGCTCTCAATTTCAACAGCTTAATAAGGAGCAGATAATCAACTGGATTAAAACTAAGAATAGATGCTGGAGGTGTGGACGAGCCCATCAAGCAGCTCAGTGCACACTGAAGAAGCCATGTCATCTCTGTAACAGGAAGCATCTTCAAATCCTGCATGAAGTAAACGACAGATCACCAAAGGAAGAAACTTGTTTAGTGAGTTCTACAAGTGAAACTCTTTACCTAGATAAACCTGAAGGCTCCAGCCATGTCCTCCTTAAAATAATCAAAGTTCGTCTACAACACCAAGATAAAGTTTTAGACACTTATGCTATTCTTGATGATGGATCAGAGAGAACAATCCTGTTATCTGATGCTACCCAGAAACTAGGTCTGAAAGGAGAACCAGAGGATCTAATACTAAGGACTATTAGACAAGATGTGAAGACACTGCATGGTGCTTCAGTATCCTTCAGAATAGCTTCAGTTTCACAACCTAAAAAGAATTATCTTATCACAAGAGCCTTTACAGCTGATCAACTGAGTCTGGCAGAACATTCATACCCAATAGCAGACCTACAGCAACGATACAATCACTTAAAGGGTCTTCCACTACAACCTGTTCATAAAGCATGCCCTCTCTTGTTAATTGGAGCTGATCATCCACACTTGATCACCCCTATTGCACCTGTGCGCCTTGGACCACCAGGGGGTCCTGCAGCAGTTAAGACCAGATTAGGGTGGACAGTACAAGGTCCAGCACAACTACTTAAGGAGAACCTGCAACCACAGCAATGCCTTCATATTACCCTCACCCCTTTAATGTCTGAACTTTTCAGAAATGTTGAAAGACTCTGGCAAACAGACATCATACCTTACAGGAATGAGAGACTCCTAACAAGGTCTAAACAAGATCAAGAGGCCATAGATCTACTGCATGCGAAAACGATAAAGGTAATGGTAGATACTGTAAACCGTTATGCCACACCACTGCTACGCAAGAAAGATATACCTTGTCTACAAGCATACCAAGAAGCTGTTATGCCGAGTTTGCGAAGCATTGAAAGACGTCTGTCAAAGGACTCTACAAAGGCAGCTGCATACAATGAAGAAATTAAAAAACTGGAGGAGGCTGGATATGTTATTAAGTTACCAGCAGAAACAATCACCTCCTCTGAAGAATCTTGGTTTATTCCTCACCATCTGGTTCAGCATAATGGTAAGAACCGGGTTGTATTCAATTGCTCCTTTAAATATCATGGACATAGCCTGAATGAATACCTGTTCCCTGGGCCAGCCCTCAGTCCGTCCCTATTAGGAGTGCTCTTACGTTTTAGGGAACATCCTGTAGCAGTAGGTAGCGACATTAAAGGAATGTTTCATCAAATCAGCCTTTTACCTGAAGATAAACCTCTTCTCCGTTTTGTATGGCGTAATTTGGAAAGTAGCATTTCCCCCCTTATCTATGAATGGCAAGTACTTCCCTTTGGCACCACCTGTAGTCCTTGTTGTGCAATTTTTGCTCTTCAACGACATGTAATGGACAACACTGAATCAGGGGATGAGATCCGATCCTTAGTTGAAAGGAACTTCTATGTAGACAACTATTTGCAGAGTCTACCATCGACCCAGAGGGCAAAGCAACTGATAGACAAACTAAGAGATCTTTTGTCAAATGGTGGATTTGACCTTCGTCAATGGACTAGCAATTTTCCCAAGATACTAGAACATCTGCCACAAGAAGCTCGTTCAATCAGTACAGAACTCTGGTTGTCTCAGGATCGATCAGATTCCACCGAATCCACTTTAGGCTTGAAGTGGCATTGTTCCTCAGACACGTTCAAGTACAAGTCTCATCCAGTGCAGAAGACAACTGTTACTATGCGCCACATATACAGAGTACTCGCCAGTCAGTATGATCCTTTGGGGTATATTCTTCCATTCACCACACGTGCCAAAGTCCTGGTCCAAAAATTGTGGGATAAACAAAGAGATTGGGATGACCCTATGTTGCCTGAAGATCTATTAAGAGCCTGGAATGAATGGGAAGGAGAACTTCACGCTCTGGATAACGTTAGTATCCCAAGATGTTATACACCTGTTGATATGGACTTATTTCCTATTACCAGACAGATTCACATATTCTGTGATGCCTCTGAACAAGCTTATGGGTCCGTTTCTTACCTAAGAACCGAAGATAAAGATGGTAATATTCATCTTACCTTCATTATGGCCAGATCTAGAGTTGCACCAAAGCGTCGACAAACCATACCAAGACTAGAGCTATGTGCTGCATTAAATGGAGCACAGGTAGCTAAACTCTTAGAAAATGAGCTTACTTTAATAATAAACCAAGTGGTTCTGTGGTCTGATTCCACAACGGTGTTGTCCTGGCTTCAGTCTGAATCCTGCCGCTTTAAAGTATTTGTGGGAACCAGAATAGCTGAAATCCAAGAATTAACAGATCGTCATTCTTGGAGGTATGTGGACTCCAACAGGAATCCAGCAGATGATATCACACGGGGTCGAACACTAGCTGAATTGTCTGTACCACACAGATGGAATCAAGGCCCATTATTCCTTTTTAAACCTGAGTCAGAATGGCCAGTAAGGCCAAATATTATGGTTCCAGAAGTTGAAGCAGAGCAACGGAAGAGTGTCTTCTGTGGTAGTACGGTGACGTCTCATCTAATTCCTAACCCTAAGGAATACCATACATGGATGGAATTAGTAGAAGCTGTAGTTCAAAGCAGGAGTGGCCAAACCATTCCTACCGCTGAAGACTATCGAATGTCAGAATTTCTTATCTTTCAAAATTCACAGTTAGACAGTTTTCCTGAGGAATATATGTTGCTGAAGAATGGAAAGCCTGTTCCTGCCACCAGCCGACTTCTTACTTTAGCACCAGAGTTTGACACATCATGTCAGCTTATCCGAGTTGGAGGGCGATTGCGCCGTATTGAAGAGATTGAGCAGTCATCAATTCATCCTATTGTTTTAGACCCTCACCATCCAGTCACTAAATTAATTATTCAAGAATATGATGCCAAACTTCATCATCCAGGTCCAGAGAGAGTGTTTGCCGAATTAAGGAGAAATGTCTGGATCCTAAGAGGCAGAGAAGCAGTTCGCAAATTCCAACATACTTGCACCGATTGCCGTAAACAAAAGGCAAAGCCCCTTATCCCTAAAATGGCAGACCTACCCCTAGCAAGATTGAGGCTTCAAAAACCTGCTTTTTTCAGCACTGGCATGGACTGCTTTGGACCATTTCAGGTTAAGATAGGTAGGTGTTGTGAGAAGAGATGGGGCATTATCTTTAAGTGTCTCACTACCCGATGTGTGCATTTGGATGTTCTCAATAGTATTGACACAGATTCCTTCCTAATGGCACTCCGAAGGTTCATAGCTCGAAGGGGCACACCCTACGAGCTATTGTCTGACCAAGGCACAAATTTCCGTGGTGGAGAGAGGGAGTTAACAGAAACATTTTCCACCCTTAGTTCAGAGCTTCAGAAATTGCTTGCAAAGCAAAAAATCAATTTCCGATTTAACCCACCAGGAGCACCACATTTTGGTGGCGCATGGGAGAGAGAAATTCGGTCCGTGAAGCAGGCCCTTTACACCACAATAGGTTCACAGTCGGTGTCTGAAGAAGTGCTTAAAACCGTTCTCATTGAAAAAGAAGGAATCTTGAACAGTAAGCCTCTGGGGTATGTGTCATCAAACATTGCCGACTTGGACCCAGTTACACCTAATTTCCTACTGATGGGGCGGCCTGATAGTTCTCTACCACAGGTTGTCTATCCCGTTAATGAGCTGATGGGGCGGCGGAGATGGAGACAGATTCAAGTGCTTACTGAACAATTCTGGTCAAGTTTTGTTAAATACTATCTACCCAGTTTACAGGCCAGACAGAAGTGGCATAAGGAGCCTGAAAACCTACTAGAAGGGATGGTAGTCATGCTCATTGATCCTCAGCTTCCTCGAGCACTTTGGTCAATAGGCCGAATTGTTAGAACCTTCCCCAGCCCAGATGGTCATGTAAGAGCTGTAGAGGTGAAGGTGAAGGATAGACTCTATACTAGGCCTGTTGCTCGTCTTATTCCCCTTCCAGACATTCAACATCAGGACTCTGATATTAATAAATCATAAGTTTAATAATATTTTTTGTTTGAAATAAATAGCAAATATGCATAGCATATTTGGGGGCGGCAATGTTAGAGAGGTATCAATTATAAAGAGCCACGGATCACATTTAAGGGTGCACCTCCCAGCATGCATGAGAGTGTCTATTATGGGATGTTAAAAAGTGAAGAAGGTGCGCGAGTGTCGCAATAGTCAATCCGCAAAAAGAAACATTTATTTGTTTTAAGTAAGAATCAGCAGTGTACCGAGTTAAGATAAGTGTGCGTTGATGACCAGAGGTGGGTTCGTTTGCATTTTCCTTGTATTTTATGTTTTATATGTTAAGATGTAAAGTCGTTTAAATGTACTGATTACGTTATTGATTTGAATTCTATACTGCCGGTAAGCTAATGCTTAATTTCAGTAATACTGCCATCTAGTGGACTTTGGGTACTTTATCAATAAGTTTTATGTATTCTTTTTTATTGTAGACCACACACACAACTACAAATACACCTATACCTATTCGAATGCAGGTGTATATCTCCAAATAAATAAGTTCAATTTCAAACTAAGCTGCTGTGTGGAATATTCTGCATCATTTGCCAGTGTCCTGACCGACACTCCGGAGTGAACACTATAAGTCCTGAACATACGAAAGATAAAGTGGTCCTTTGCTACATCGCTACTTCACGGATTTTCACCTATCGCGGGGGGCTCTGGAACGTAACCCCCGCAATAGGTGAGGGATTACTGTATATTTGCAGCTGGAGATCCACAAAGGGAGAAAAAATGTATCATGTATCATAAAGTAGTTTTTATTCCTGAGCTTTCAACCCCTGCCAGGGGTCTTCATCAGAGGATAATGCTTAGACTTGCAAGAATCAAAGGCAATATATAGCAAAACATTATGTGGATGGGGGGTGGCTAAATCAGTGTGATTGGGGGGGGGGGGGGGTATTGGGTATACAGTTTATTTATTATGAACATGTTCTCCTTAAGTTTACATATGCTGGATTTACGTCCAAGTGTCTGTTGATGGCGTTCTCATTTGATAGCCAAGATTCAGCCAGCTCTCTGCCACTTTTAGTACTGGCCTTAAATTTGACTTGTCCCAGTTAAATGTATGTCCTGTTGATTTAGTATGCGTGTAGATCAATGAAAGTGAGTCCTTTCTTCTGACGGCGTTGCGATGTTCCTGTATACGTGTTGCGATTCTTTTTGAAGTTTGTCCTATGTATACTGCTGAGCAAGAACTGCGTGGAATACTATAAACTGCGTTTCGTGTTTCTGCTATCGATTTCTTGTTTTTAGCATTAAAGAGGACCGTGCGCAGATTGTTCGTGGGTTTGTGTGCTATTCTGACGCCTGACTTGGCCAGGATGCCCGCTGTACCTTCTGACACATTGTGGTGATAAGGGAGTGAGTGCCAGGTGGGGTGGGGGTTCTGATTCAGTTCAATTGTTTGCTGAGTTTTTTGGCGTCTTCTGTGTAAGCTCCGATTAATGAATGTTTTTGAGTATCCGTTTGAAGTGAAAAGATGGAAGAGATAGCGTCTCTCATTCATTTTTGTTTCCTTCGTATTACAGTGGGTGTGGACTCTTCTGAATAGAGTTTTAACACAGCTCCGTTTATGAGATACCGGGTGGTTGCTGGTGAAGTGTAATATCTTGTTTGATATTCTATATGTTCTATTTACTGTGTTATATGTTGTTTTTATACTGTTTGCTACGATATCACTGTTTCTGTCCCTTCTCATAAATATTCCTTTTCTTCCTCAGGTTCATTATTACTGCTATAATTACTGCATTAATGTTCAATATGTCTGTCAGTCAGTCAGTCATTGTCCAACCTGCTACAGTATATCTAAACACAGGGTCACGGGGGTCTGCTGGAGCCAATCCCAGCCAGCACAGAGCGCAAGGCAGGAACAAATCCCCGGCAGCCTGCCAGCCCACCGCAGGACACACACATACACCAAGCACACACTAGGGACATGTTAGGATCTCCAATGCACCTAACCTGCATGTCTTTGGACTGTGGGAAGAAACCGGAGCACCCGAAGGAAACCCATGCAAAAACGAGGAAAACATGCAAACACCACGCAGGGAGGAGCCGGGAAATTAACCTGAGTCTCCTTATTGTGAGGCAGCAGTGTGATAAAGATGTATCTAATGAAAATATGTGTCTTGTTTCATGTGTATGATGAAATGGTAGATCAAGCTAACGTAGAGGGTTTCATTAGTTGTATTAGCTATATTATGTTACAATAGGTAAACTGCAGGTCTTGTACTTTGAACGTTAGGTGATATACGTGTATCAAGTCTTATTTGCGCATGCTTCGAGATAAATGATTAGTATGGGCTGCTCTTACGGTAAACAAGAATAAATGTTTCTGGCAAAGACAGATTTTTTTTGAAATTACTATAAATATGGATAGCTGCCTGCTCTTTGTTTCCAGTGCATTAGTAGATCTTCATGTCGGCGTCTGTATCAATCGATGAAGAGTCTACAGCGTCGTCATTAACAAGGCTAACATGGGGTGAAGTAATTGACAGTGCTGATAAAAGTAAACACACGACATATCTCAGTGACATTTGGCTTTACCTCCCCTTCATCATCTCACGTGCACTTTTAAACAAGCTTCAAGGTGTCGTTTTGAAACATTTGTGCGTCAAAAGCTCAGCGTCTCATTTCCAATGCACGTGATGATGTGGATGTGTAGCGCCAGTTCATATCAGTATAGTTATTGCAAAATTTAGTGACAGTTAGTGATGGACCAATCGCATTTCCACGAGGTGTAGTCTAGTTTGGTTGAAGAGTTTAATTCAAATACTGATATATGCTGGTTTTACATTGGAATTAGAATATGAATGTACATTATGCAGATTAAATTCCCGATTAGAAGTCTAACACCAACCAGGTTTTCAAGGAGCATTGCTGCATAATCGGAACTATCAATCAAACGCATCAGGCAACGGCAATCTGCAATCCCCAGACAGATGCTGACCAGGTTTGTTATTGAACACGAGACCTGGCGCTGTCCGACTGGCGTAATTGTTCAAGCCACCGTTACGCATACATTTACTTCTAAACAACGGTAATCCGTGCTGGCGCCTAACGTAACTAGTCAACGTTGATCCGATTACTGCAGAATAATTACTTGCTAAGCGTATGTCGATTTACAATGCTTGACATTATTGCCAATTATAATTTTTGACTTCAAAGGTGTATATCACAACTTCATAGAGATTCGGTATTCGTCCACAATGCTCTAAGAGTTTACTTGTTAAAATGTGCTGTTAATACAAATGGCCAGGAGGTGTCCCTAGAGAGGTGAGTGTCAAATGCTTCGAAGCTTCGATACGATTTCCGACACAATTGCTTCAAACGTGTTGATGCTTCATGAGGCTTCACTCCGCCCATCACTACCTTGAGTAGGTCTTGACTTGTGATTATTTAGCTCCGCCTCCTACCCCCCCCCCCCCCATCGTGTAGTGCGTACTCGTCCTCGACGCTCCCCTTCCACCCCTCCTTGTCCTGCTCGTGCTCGCCATACTCTCGTTTGCCCCTCCCCCACTCTCAGCCAGGCTAAGGGAACGGCTGACGGCCGCGGGCGCGTCACCGCCTCACGCTCTGCTACAACGAGAAAGTGGCCCAGACTGCATGGGGCATTTTCTCGCGAGGAAGGACGCCATTATCGGGACCGCTAACAAACAACACGAGAATTCATCATTCGCACGGTAATATAAAGCAAACCTCACAGGCAGCATAGCACGTCGACTGCTTCGGAGTCGAGAGTTGTGAAAGATGGTGTCTGCGTTTATACGTACATTAACATTATGTTTACTGTATTATTTTTACGATATTGAGGTAGTATTTGTCTGATGTGTCTTTTGTAGTCGTTAGGTAGCAAGGCCTCAGCTGATAAGGTTGTTTTTAAATCAAAAGTGGGGTTTGTTTAATTTTCAAGTTGTGCATTTTATAACAAAAAAAGAAGGAAAAATAAATAAAAATATATCCGGTTTACTACCGTTTTTGTATTTGTTTTTGTGTTTTTCTTAATCTGAAATAAATTAAAATACTAGCCGTTAAGTATGAAATTAAACAACATTGGGCGGGTTTTGATTTGGATTCCAAATTTTTCAGATACCGTCATCAGCCCCAAGTGTGTAATGTTTAGAGTAGACTTGCAGCACTCTGGTGAAATCGTGATTTACGAAGATTTATTATTTTTGTTGATTTGTACGTTTCAGTCTGTACCATTGCTGACGCACACGTGCATTTGCCTAGGTACACAAGATTTCTATTCAGTTGTGATTAGGATATTTAGAAGATAGGTTTATTTTATGAGTTAATAATCGGTTCTGTATGGCAAAAACAAAAACATTTTGATTGAACAGGATTACTGCATTTTTGTGTGTTTTTTGTAATCTTTGATTAACCTTCAGATGTGTCGACATACGCAATCGGCATTGTTAACTTGTTTTCTCTTTGTTTTTATATTCTGGTAAGTGGCAATTGGCCTGTTTGATCTACACCAGATAATATAGATGAGGTATTGGCTAAAAATGGTAGCCAATTTTAACTGTATATTATGAAGTGGTGATTTTTATACATGCAAGTTTCACTTTGCCATTTCAAAAATTGTCTGTGTTGATTGATGTGAAAATTAAAATATTCCTGCTCCTATCTGTACATTTTGATGTTGATGCGTTTTCAGCTGCAGTAAATCCATAAAGACCAATTTAAATAATTTCTAGTATTGTATTTTATTCTAAATATTATGTTTAGAATAATGGCCTGAATGTGGAAAAAGTAATAAGATCTTTATTTTTGTATCCACGCATTCCTCAGTGGTTTAAAGAGGCAAAATACTGTACCGTTTGAAAAGACATTGGCCCATCAAAATTCTCATCTTTCAAGACACCCTACAATTTTGTATTCCTCATCAGACCTGTAGCATATCCTTGGCCTGTGGAAGAAAACAATGCATGGCAAACAAAGTTAAGATTTACCAGTATTTCAAAATGAATTTCAGATATCATAAAATGCTTTTCAGCTCTCGGAGCTCACAATAATGTTCTCAACGTTATAACATATCTGCCATACATTTTGAGATATCTCAAGTACATTTTAAGGTATCTCAAATAACTCCCTGTACATTTCAGGATGTCTTAAGTACATTTTGAGACCTCTCAAATTGACTTTGCTTGTTTTTTGTAAATACCTCAATACCCAAAATTAATTTTTAAAATCACTTACTGTAAAATGACATATCTTTCTCTATTTGTTTATTTTAAGATATTTTGAAGTACATTTCTTATATTTCAAATGGACAAACTATTTTGAGATACCTAGAAACGCATATGGAGATATCTTTAATTGTAGTGTAAATACCTGAAATTGATATCCAGGTGTATTGAAATATCTCCCTGTCTTTTAAAATGTATTTCATATATCTTCAAATAAAGTTTGAGGTGCATCAATATACAATTTAAGAGCTTTTGAAATGGTGTAAAATTAAACATTGTGCAGTTCCATATATCTTAAATGCATTTTAATATATGTTAAAATGATATAAAGACCCTTTCAAAACTTTGAAAATTTTAAACAGGCATATTAAGATATTTTGAAATACATTTAGGATACTTTAATATACGTTTCAAATATCTGAACTTAACCAGTGGGTCTTTTTAAGATGTCATTAAATATATTTCAAGTATCTTAAATTATCTCTTAACTTATCTTGAAATAAATTTATTATCAGCTATTTAAAATGTATTAAAGATAAAATGTGCCTCGCAGTTAGGAGACCCAGGTTCGCTTCCCGGGTCCTCCCTACGTGGAGTTTGCATGTTCTCTCTGTGTCTGCGTGGGTTTCCTCCTCCCACAGTCCAAAGACATGCAGGTTAGGTGCATTGGCGATCCTAAATTGTCCCTAGTGTGCTTGGTGTGTGTTTGTGTGCCCTGTGGTGGGCTGGCGCCCTGCCCGAGGTTTGTTTCCTGCCTCGCTCCCTGTGTTGGCTGGAATTGGCTCCAGCAGACCCCTGTGACCCTGTAGTTAGGATATAGCGGATTGGATGATGGATGGATGTAAAATGTATTTTAGGTATCTCCAAATGTTAGTTTGGCTTGTCACAGAAAAATATTAACTCATCTGGTAGCAAAATATTGTCCTTTATTTTAGTTTTGCATTGCCTAATCTTAGTGAGTTTGCTCTGTGATGAACTTGTGGCCAGCCCATGGTTGTACACTACTTTGCAGTTGATGATGGAATAAGCTGGGTATGCTAACAAGGTTCTATTATTTAATACCAAAGGACCTGTTAACTTAAAGGGTTGTATTTAGCACTTCTTGTATGGCAGGGGAATGTAATGCAATACAAACACAGGTCCATAAATATTTGGACAGAGACAACTTTTTTCTAATTTTGGTTCTGTACATTACCACAATGGATTTTAAATGAAACAACTCAGATGCAGTTGAAGTGCAGACTTTCAGCATTAATTCAGTGGGGTGAACAAAACGATTGCATAAAAATGTGAGGCAACTAAAGCATTTTTTTAACACAATCCCTTCATTTCAGGGGCTCAAAAGTAATTGGACAAATTAAATAACTGGAAATAAAATGTTCATTTCTAATACTTGGTTGAAAACCCTTTGCTGGCAATGACAGCCTGAAGTCTTGAACTCATGGACATCGCCAGATGCTGGGTTTCCTCCTTTTTAATGCTCTGCCAGGCCTTTACTGCAGCGGCTTTCAGTTGCTGTTTGTTTGTGGGTCTTTCTGTCCGAAGTTTAGTCTTCAACAAGTGAAATGCATGATCAATTGGGTTAAGATCAGGTGACTGACTTGGCCATTCAAGAATTTTCCACTTCTTTGCTTTAATAAACTCCTGGGTTGCTTTGGCGGTATGTTTTGGGTCCTTGTCCATCTGTATCATGAAATGTTGCCCAATCAATTTGACTGCATTTAGCTGGATTTGAGTAGACAGTATGTCTCTGAACACCTCAGAATTCATTCGGCTGCTTCTGTCGTGTGTTACATTATCAATAAACACTAGTGTCCCAGTGCCACTGGCAGCCATGCAAGCCCAAGCCATCACACTGCCTCCACCGTGTTTTACAGATGATGTGGTATGCTTTGGATAATGAGCTGTTCCATGCCTCCTCCATACTTTTTTCTTGCCATCATTCTGGTAGAGTTTGATCTTGGTTTCATCTGTCCAAAGAATGTTTTTCCAGAACTGTGCTGGTTTTTTTAGGTGTTCTTCAGCAAAGACCAATCTAGCCTTTCTATTCTTGAGGCTTATGAGTGGCTTGCACCTTGCAGTGCACCCTCTGTATTTACTTTCATGCAGTCTTCTCTTTATGGTAGACTTGGATATCGATACACCTACCCCCTTGAGAGTGTTGTTCACTTGGTTGGCTGTTGTGAAGGGGTTTCTCTTCACCATGGAAATGATTCTGCGACCATCAACCACTGTTGTCTTCCGTGGACGTCCAGGTCTTTTTGCGTTGCTGAGTTCACCAGTGCTTGCTTTCTTTCTCGGGATGTACCAAACTGTAGATTTTGCCACTCGTAATATTGTAGCAATTTCTCGGATGGGTTTTTTCTGTTTTCGCAGCTTAAGGATGGCTTCTTTCACCTGCATGGAGAGCTCCTATGACCGCATGTTCTCTGTTCACAGCAAAATCTTCCACATGCAAGCACCACACCTCAAATCAACTCCAGGCCTTTTATCTGCTTAATTGATAATGACATAACGACGGACTTGCCCATACCTGCCCATGAAATAGCCTTTGAGTCAATTGTCCAATTACTTTTGAGCCCCTGAAATGAAGGGATTGTGTTAAAAATGCTTTAGTTGCCTCACATTTTTATGCAATCGTTTTGTTCACCCCACTGAATTAAAGCTGAAAGTCTGCACTTCAACTGCATCTGAGTTGTTTCATTTAAAATTAATTGTGGTAATGTACAGAACCAAAATTAGAAAAAAGTTGTCTCTGTCCAAATATTTATGGACCTAACTGTACATTATCAGATGTTCATGAATGGATTCAAAAACAAATGTAATCATCTATTTAAATAATTAAATAAATAGTTTATCATTTTAATGGGAAAATGATTTGCAGATTTCTATGTAAAAACAATTTGCATAGAATTTTGAAAGTCAACATAAAATCGTTATAAAAGGCTCAGCAACTATATGTTCTAATTTTCAATCATTTTATGAAGCTAGGTGTTTAATTTAAAAACATGCTCCTTCTTTGAATGACTAAATCATTAATCCACAGGTCACAAGAGTTCTCAAAAATCAATCACTCTGAAAACAACAGGGATGTTTCTTGTGCATATTGTGCTAAGATTTCATTTAATATACATTGTTAATTTTTTGTTAGTGCTGTTGTATTACTGTCACTAGTCTGTGGGAGATATGCATGTAATAATTTTGTGGTATTTGGAACACATATTAAATTTGAATTTGAACTTGAATTACACTCATACCTCCTAGTAAACTTTGGATTTGACACATATCTATGTTGACGGATTTAAGTTATATTCCAAAATAAACTGCGATACTTTCAAACAAGATTACCAAAGAACTGTACTGGAGATATAAATCCATCCATCCATTATCCCAACCCACTATATCCTAACTACAGGGTCACGGGGGTCTGCTGGAGCCAACTCCAGCCAACATAGGGCACAAGGCAGGAACAAATCCCATGCAGGGCATCAGCCCACCGCAGAGCACACACACAAACCCACACACCAAGCACACACTAGGGACAATTTAGGATCACCAATGCACCTAACCTGCATGTCTTTGGACGGTGGGAGGAAACTGGAACACCCGGAGGAAACCCATTCAGACACGGGGAGAACATGCAAACTCCACGCAGGGACGTGGCCAGGGAAGCGAACCCAGGTCTCCTTACTATGAGGCAGCAGTGCTACCACTGCACCACCGTGCTGCCCTGGAGATATACCGGTATAACTAAACATCTTATTTAACACATACGCACATATAATATCCTATCCTAAATATAAGGAATGCTAATGTTATTGGAAAAAGTTAAATGGAATAAGAGTTACCATCCCCTCCTTTAACCGCCACCTTATCGTGGTAGAGGGGTTTGCGTGTCCCAATGATCCTAGGAGCTCTGTTGTCCGGGGCTTTATGCCCCTGGTAGGGCCACCCAAGGCAAACTGGTCCTAGGTGAGGGATGAGACAAAGAGCGGTTAAACAAACCTCCTATGATGAAAAACAATTTTGGACGGCGTTTTCCCTTGCCCGGACGCGGGTCACCGGGGCCCCACACTGGAGCCAGGCCTGGAGGTGGGGCTCGATGGCGAGCGCCTGGTGGCCGGGCCTGCACCCATGGGGCTCGGCCGGGCACAGCCCGAAGAGGCAACGTGGGTCCCCTTCCCATGGGCTCACCACCTATGGGAGGGGCCAAGGAGGTCGGGTGCAGTGTGAGTTGGGTGGTGGCCGAAGGCGGGGACCTTGGCGGTCCGATCCTCGGCTACAGAAGCTGGCTCTTGGGACGTGGAATGTCACCTCTCTGAAGGGGAAGGAGCCTGAGCTAGTGCGCGAAGTTGAGAGGTTCCGGCTAGATATAGTCGGACTCACCTCGACGCACAGCTTGGACTCTGGAACCAATCTCCTTGAGAGGGGCTGGACTCTGTACCACTCTGGAGTTGCCCCCGGTGAGAGGCGCCGAGCAGGTGTGGGTATACTTATTGCCCCCCGACTTGGAGCCTGTACATTGGGGTTTACCCCGGTGGACGAGAGGGTAGCCTCCCTTCGCCTTGGGGTGGGGGGACGGGTCCTAACTGTTGTTTGTGCGTATGCACCGAACAGCAGTTCGGAGTACCCACCCTTTTTGGAGTCCCTGGAGGGTGTGTTAGAGGGCATACCTTCTGGGGACTCCCTCGTTATGCTGGGAGACTTCAATGCTCACGTGGGCAATGACAGTGAGACCTGGAAGGGCGTGATTGGGAGGAATGGCCCCCCCCGATCTGAACCCGAGCGGTGTTTTGTTATTGGACTTCTGTGCTCGTCACGGATTGTCCATAACGAACACCATGTTCAAGCATAGGGGTGTTCATATGTGCACTTGGCACCAGGACACCCTAGGCCTCAGTTCGATGATCGACTTTGTGGTCGTGTCTTCGGACTTGCGGCCACATGTCTTGGACACTCGGGTGAAGAGAGGGGCGGAGCTGTCAACTGATCACCACCTGGTGGTGAGTTGGCTTCGATGGTGGGGGAGGATGCCGGTCAGGCGTGGTAGGCCCAAACGTGTTGTGAGGGTCTGCTGGGAACGTCTGGCAGAGCCCCCTGCCAGAAGTAGCTTCAACTCCCACCTCCGGCAGAACTTCAACCACATCCCGAGGGAGGTGGGGGACATTGAGTCCGAATGGGCCATGTTCCATGCCTCTATTGTTGAGGCAGCTGACCGGAGCTGTGGCCGTAAGGTGGTCGGTGCCTGTCGTGGCGGCAATCCCCGAACCCGTTGGTGGACACCGGCGGTGAAGGATGCCGTCAAGCTGAAGAAGGAGTCCTACAGGACCCTTTTGTCCTGTGGGACCCCGGAGGCAGCCGATAGGTACCGGCAGGCCAAGTGGAATGCTGCTTTGGTGGTTGCTGAGGCAAAAACTCGGGCGTGGGAGGAGTTTGGGGAGGCCATGGAGAACGACTTTCGGACGGCTTCGAGGAGATTCTGGTCCACTATCCGGCGTCTCAGGAAGGGGAAGCAGTGCAGTGTCAACACTGTATATGGTGGGGATGGTGCGCTGCTGACCTCGACTTGGGACGTTGTGGGTCGGTGGGGGGAGTACTTCGAAGACCTCCTCAATCCCATTAACATGCCTTCCAATGAGGAAGCAGAGCCTGGGGACTCAGAGGTGGGCTCCCCCATCTCTGGGACTGAGGTCACCGAGGTGGTCAAAAAACTCCTTGGTGGCAGGGCCCCGGGGGTGGATGAGATACGCCCGGAGTTCCTCAAGGCTCTGGATGTTGTAGGACTGTCTTGGTTGACACGCCTCTGCAACATCGCATGGACATCAGGGACAGTGCCTCTGGATTGGCAGACCGGGGTGGTGGTCCCCCTCTTTAAGAAGGGGGACCGGAGGGTGTGTTCCAACTACAGAGGGATCACACTCCTCAGCCTCCCTGGAAAAGTCTATTCGGGGGTTCTGGAGAGGAGGGTCCGTCGGATAGTCGAGCCTCGGATTCAGGAGGAACAGTGTGGTTTTCGTCCTGGTCGCGGAACAGTGGACCAGCTCTATGCCCTTAGCAGGGTCCTAGAGGGTGCATGGGAGTTTGCCCAACCAGTCTACATGTGTTTTGTGGACTTGGAAAAGGCATTCGACCGTGTCCCTCGGGGAATCCTGTGGGGGGTACTCCGAGAGTATGGGGTACCGGCCCCCCTGATAAGGGCTGTTCGGTCCCTGTACGATCGTTGCCAGAGCCTGGTCCGCATTGCCGGCAGTAAGTCGAACCCGTTTCCAGTGAGAGTTGGACTCCGCCAGGGCTGCCCTTTGTCACCGATTCTGTTCATAACTTTTATGGACAGAATTTCTAGGCGCAGCCAGGGCATTGAGGGGGTCCGGTTTGGTGGGCTCAGGATTGGGTCACTGCTTTTTGCAGATGATGTTGTCCTGTTTGCTTCATCAGGCCGTGATCTTCAGCTCTCTCTGGATCGGTTCGCAGCCGAGTGTGAAGCGGCTGGGATGAGAATCAGCACCTCCAAATCTGAGACCATGGTCCTCAGCCGGAAAAGGGTGGAGTGCCCTATCAGGGTTGGTAGCGAGATCCTGCCCCAAGTGGAGGAGTTCAAGTATCTCGGGGTCTTGTTCACAAGTGAGGGAAGAATGGAGCGCGAGATCGACAGGCGGATCGGTGCGGCATCCGCAGTAATGTGGGCTCTGCACCGGTCTGTCGTGGTGAAAAAGGAGCTGAGCCGCAAGGCGAAGCTCTCAATTTACCAGTCGATCTATGTTCCTACCCTCACCTATGGTCATGAGCTATGGGTAGTGACCGAAAGAACGAGATCGCGAATACAAGCGGCTGAAATGAGTTTCCTCCGCAGGGTGTCTGGGCTTTCCCTTAAAGATAGGGTGAGAAGCTCAGTCATCCGGGAGGGGCTCAGAGTAGAGCCGCTGCTCCTCCGCATCGAGAGGAGTCAGATGAGGTGGCTCGGGCATCTGATCAGGATGCCTCCTGGACGCCTCCCTGGTGAGGTGTTCCGGGCACGTCCAACCGGGAGGAGGCCCCGGGGAAGACCCAGGACACGCTGGAGGGACTATGTCTCTCGACTGGCCTGGGAACGCCTTGGGATTCTCCCGGAAGAGCTAGAAGAAGTGGCCGGGGAGAGGGAAGTCTGGGCATCTCTGCTCAAGCTGCTGCCCCCGCGACCCGACCTCGGATAAGCGGGAGACAATGGATGGATGGATGGAAGAGTTACCATTATATCTTTACCATATGTTGTTCAGTAGCAGTGTTTAAGCTGATAAAACTTTCCCTCATGCTGGTATTCTCAGCTTCTGTCATAGAGTGTCCCCATTACAACTTGTTTCTTAATCACAGTATGGTTTGTATAATTTATTTAGTCAGTCAGTCATTGTCCATCCATCCATCCATCCATTTTCCAACCCGCTGAATCCGAACACAGGGTCACGGGGGTCTGCTGGAGCCAAACCCAGCCAGCACAGTGCGCAAGGCAGGACAAATCCCGGGCAGGGTGCCAGCCCACCGCAGGGCACACACGCAAACCCACACACCAAGCACACACTAGGGACAATTTTAGGATCGCCAATGCACCTAACCTGCATGTCTTTGGACGGTGGGAGGAAACCCATGCAGACACGGGGAGAACATGTAAACTCCACGCAGGGAGGACCCGGGAAGCGAACCCAGGTCTCCTTACTGCAAGGCAGCTGTGCTACCACTGTGCCACCGTGCTGCCATAATTTATTTAATTTTAGTTTAATATTTATTTCTTGTTTTTATTTAGATTGCTTGTTGTCCAGTATTTGTACATAGAAAGTGTTTGCACATCTGTCTTAGTACCTAATGCAGGTTTGTCATCTAACCTGCTTCCGTCTTTTAATTCATTATTGAAGCCATTTACAATCTTTTTGAATAGCTAAGATACTATTCATGAAGTAATTCCCCCTTTCCCCAAAACTAACACACTTTCAAAACCACACACTTGTCTGTGCAATCCTTAAATGCCCATGTCAAAATTAAATATACAGTAATTACTGAAAACATTCACTTTTCTTTTGGAATGAAACTTTGCCATAATACAGCTATCATCTTTTGAGGCAAATGTTTTATTTGCACTATTAAGTTGGAAATGAAAATCTACAAATGGACTTACTGTAAGTTCGGACTGTACACACGGTGTGAAAAGAAGAAATCATTCAGGTGTGTATTACATTATCATAATAAACAAAAAATACACATAGAATTGCAGTTTTCCAAAAACACGAAGCTGCAAAGACCAGTGTATGCTACACAGTAAACTAATCTGCTTCATCTCCATCTCTTATTTGGGTAAGGTCAGGCCACAAAACCTCATTACATTAAATGTTATCCCTTGCCAGACAGTGTCGCAAATATGCTCTTGTGTGTCAGATCCACTCTTAACTTGATTCAAGTGAAATGTTCCCATAGACCACTTCCGTGGCTTGTAGGAGATTCATTTTGTGATAGGGGTTCTAATCATACACTTTTCATCGCAATGCAGAGAAGAATTCCACAATGAGGTTGAGGACAGCAGGGTATGCAGGGGAAAATATTAGTAGAAATCTAGGGTGGCCATTAAACCATTCACAAGCCAGAACAGTATGATGGAAACTAACTTTGTCCCAGATTATGACTGGGTTTGTTCCTGCCAATCAAGCTCCCCATCTTCCTAATGAGGAATTTGTGTCATGATTATTGAGAAATGCCAGTAAATATGTTTTGTTGTATGTATGGGCCTAGTGTTGCGTGGTGATGGTGGGAACCTTGCTGACTGATGGCAAAACACAGCATCACATTGCTTCCCTGCTGTCCAGGGATCTCAACAGTTGTTCTTTGGCTGAAGATGTTTTGGCCTGTCCTTCTTTGTTTAGTTGGGTTCAGCCCTGCCTCATCCTCGAGGATATATTCAAATGGGTCACCCATGGCATGAGGCTGAAACATTCTCTAACAAAACATTTTACTACATATAGTTTAATATAAGTACTGTATTTTATGTATTCTATATATGATTTACATTTACAAGATATTACTGTACTTTACACAACTAAATGCCTAATTTAATGGAACTCTGTACACTACTGTAAATGGGACATGGAACATAACATAAATTACATTAAGAGTTTTGTACATCACGATATGGGACTTACCTGCACATATTGAAAGTGTTGGTTCTTGACGCTTGTGGAATTTCTTTATTTTGTACTGATCAAGCACTTGCCAAATCATTGATTCGCCTATATGATCAATTCCTGGGAATAATTCCCTATCTTCTTTGATTTGTCTTTGCATTTCATGAACAAATATTGCATTGTTGACAAGAACCATATTTTAAATGGCCATTTTCTTGGTCATCTGACTGCAACCATTGCCTGCCACCTACAAAGGGTCACCGTTCACTTCTGGAAAAACATTTCCTTGACAACAATATTGTGGTAACAAAGAACGGTCTCTTTATATACTTATAGTATGAAGATCTTTACAGTACTGTGAAGCACAAAGAAAGCATAACCTTTCACATTAGCACTGCAGATACAAAAATACAAATGTATTTAAATTTATTTTCTTGTCTGAAAGTGTGGATGAAAACTGCCACTGTGTAGCAGTTTACATTTGGCTGAACACACCTTCCAGCTTCTGCCATTGTCATCCCATGAATCAATACATTGTGTACCAATGTAGTATGTGTTTCATCTGATATAATGTGCCATCCCTTCCTCCTCTTTTTCCTCGTTGTCCTCCTCATCTTGTTCTTTACTCCCATCCTCTCATTGTTTGGGTCCATTGTTCCAAAACCAGAGAGAAACCTTTAACCCTATTTAACTTTTCAAGTTTTGATTAGTGAGTGAAGAGTGTTAACTGAGTTCAGGTTGTAATGACTTGCATTAAATGATGTTTGCTGCATGAGCACAGGGTGAAATCAGGAATAAATTAGGACACATGGTTTAGAGGAATGTGTTTTACAATTTAGCAAATGTGAAAAACATATGAATTATATTATTGGGAAAAGTGTTGATCTACTGAGAGATGAAGCAAGACTATAGGGGATTTTTTTTCAGTTATACCAGTTTTAATGTTTTAGCAAACAAAAAAAAATGTAATTTGTTCTAGTGTAGTGGTGGCTGGATCCTATCTTAGCAGCATCAGGTACAAGGCAAGAACCAACTGTCATTGCATGATGAGCTGCTTGACTACATATGATAGTTGATTTTTATTAGAGTGAACTTTAAAAGTGTCTATATTACAATAAAAAAATGCTGTGTCTGATAATCAATAGTGACAACACCTTTGTCTTACACCTCCATTTCTTTGTGAAATGAATTATCCAATACAAATTATTTAAATTATGTAAAAATTATTACATTTTTGTCAGCAAGATATCCTATGTTAGCTTGTTTTGTCCACATTTTTGTGTTGAATTGCAAAACAGACACTGCAGGAGCATTGTAAATCTAGAGAAAATGTAGAAATAAGTAATTAAATCCTGGAGTTCAATTAAAAAAAAACACATACCAGCCCTTGAATAAGGAAATTAATTGAAGTGAAAATCTGCAGTCACAGCGTCCATCTTCGAGTGAGACTTTTGTCTTTGCATCTTCTGTTAGCAGTTCTTTTCACAAGGCCTCTGTCTGATTTTTCTCCTTCTTCTGCTTCATTTAAATTTTTTAAAATCTTGTATCATACAAAAACCCCTCTGCACTCATGACACCATGGGCAATAAAGTAGGAGATGGTTAGATATAGATCAGACACTGCATTGATTTTCATTGTTTGGATTAAAGTGTCTCTTCTTACAAGTTAGTATAGGTTAGTATCAGTCTGACTTCATACCATTTTATGCCATTGAAGTCTTTTAAACCCTCTTCCAAATCATGTCCCCCATGCCTTTTAAAATTGCAAAGCTTCCATTTTTTCCTTTCTCATTAAATTAAAAATATATATGTGCTTTCATTTTGCAGAATAATTTCTCATTAACCCCTATTTACACTGTCAGTTAAATATTTTGGAAGTTAAGAAAGTTCAATGAGCTTCTCCTAAAGTGACCTGAGATTTCAAAAGTTAAATAGAATATGGATTAAGATTTCAAAAGTTAATAGAATATGGATTAATATATTGATAAAGATTAGTTACTCATTTTCATGTTCTATAGCAGTGTTTCTCAACCACTGGGTTGGCACATACATGGAGGAAAAAGCGGGTCACAACATCAAAAAGGTTGAGAAACACTTTTCTGTTGTATGTATATGTCTAATATTTTAATTAGTGATTTTTTAGTCTGATAAAATAAAGAACTTTCACTCAAAAACCTAAATAAACAAAAATAGCTAGAAAAAAAATGTTTAATTCTATTGAATGCCAGGCTGAGACCAATATTCATATGTCAGAAGGGGATCGACTTGAGGCTTTACTATTGGCTGTACAAAATACACACTGATATATTTACATATGTATATATGCAGTAGAAGAAAATTGTACAATACTGACTTTTTTGAAGTTATTGCACAATTTGAGGTTATCTAGTTCTTTTCTACCTTAGAATCTCATTGGCTCCATGTTGAGTCAAATAGTATTTTAATGGGCCAGGGTAACTCAGTATTCATTATTTTGGTCTGATGAATTTTTGTATTGCACTTTTCTAGATAGATAAATTTTGCAGTAATGTGCAACAGTGTATATTGGTTTTAATTAAGAGAAAATATGAATTAGGATAAAGTGTAACTGTAACCTTTGTAGTTTGGTGGCATTCGAATTTGATCCAGATACCAAACTCATTTTTTGACCTTTCTTTTGAGTGAGATTTAGATTTCTCATTTCTTATTTAGTCTCACTCAGTTCAAGATAGGAGTTACTAAACTTTACTTAACTTTCTTTCATGAAAACTTTTTTTTTTTAATCGTTGGTCTCCCTTTTTCCATTTCTATTTTCCTATGTAGGTTTGTTTGTTTTTTTAAATATGAACATTTTTATTTTTTTATTTCAGGTGTGGATTTCTCTAATTCTTTTGGTTCTATCTATCGATCTATTGATCTAATCACATCAGTTTTATTCCAGTTTTTGAAGTGAGGGCTGTGGTGGCAATATGCAGAGCTTTTATTAATTACAACTAATTTGCAGCCACAATCTGCTTCTGGGAAATTACCAAGCACTTATAGAATGGCAAACCCACTAACCCATCCAGAATATTCTACCAGGAAGCATTCATGCCCAAACCAATGAAACTGGCTTATCTTGATCCAGAGAAGCAACTTTTGTAATCTGTGGTCCACATCTGTCTTGGACAGAGAGCCCACCAGTACTGTGCAGGATTCTTAATTTGGCCACTTGTAGTAGTGATTTTACTCTATTTATCTTTACCCTAAGCTTATGACAATAGGTGAGGATGGACATATAGAATGACCATTAAATTGAAAGCTTTGTACAAGGACTTAGATCCTGATTCAAAAATGGTGTTTTCTATACCAAGATGTCAGTCAATTTCTTCATCACCTGTACCTTATGCCCATTTCCTTTAACTACTTCAGAACCTAGACCTGGGCAACTGCTAACCCCTTACCACAGGGAACAACTCACTGTTTTTTTTATGTTTTTTTTTTGTTGTTGTTTTTGGATTTCAAATTCATCAGACTTCACTATGAACCACTATAGATGAATGAAGACTAAATAACACAATCATCTAAAATAGTAGGTATGCAGCCTTTAAACAGCCTAATTAGATACTTTCTAATCTTCAACTGTACCTTGATATCCTGTCATACATACAACTTGAGATAAGATACATCCTTGGAGAGGTCCCATGTTCAGGTTAAGTTAATGTAATGGGAAGTATATCATCTATATATATAATTCATGCAAGACATGGCAAGCAAGACGCACGCAAGACAAGAGCCCCGCCCACCAACAATTCACTAAGCAGCCGATCATGGCACACACGAGAGTGAGAGTGTGAGAGAGAGAGAGACAGACACAGACACAGACACAGACAGACAGACAGACAATCAGACAGACAGACAGACCGACCGACCCAGGCGCGCGAGAGTGACACACAAACACACACACACACACACATGAGAGAGAGCCTCACACACACACACAAGCGCGAGAGAGAGAGAGACACACACACACACATGAGAGAGAGACACATGCGCGAGAGAGAGGGGGGGTTGAACGCATAAGGCAGAGAAGGCAGTTAAAAAATGCACCGGGCTTGATTTTGTTTTCACTTCTGTTTACAGTGATCAGTTTGTAGCGTGCATTGTTGTAATGTTACTTTTCTTGGTAGTTTATTACATTACGGATGTTTCAAATGCTCATTTTTTCCCTGTGCTTAAAACTCATTAAAAAAGTGTTTCTCAACTGTGACTCCGGAACAACTTAGTACGCGAGCTATATTAAGCATCACCAACGAAGACTCGCTACACCTTAATGAAAAAGTACTGAAACTTATCCCTACCGACGAAGTAACTTTTACCAGCGTTGCCTCCATTGTCACAGACGATCCCGCAGATCAAGTTTCATTCCCCGAAGAATTTCTTAACAGTCTTACTCCCACTG
Source organism: Erpetoichthys calabaricus (assembly GCF_900747795.2). Taxonomy (NCBI): domain Eukaryota; kingdom Metazoa; phylum Chordata; class Cladistia; order Polypteriformes; family Polypteridae; genus Erpetoichthys; species Erpetoichthys calabaricus. Next base: position 121,066,065 of record NC_041402.2, read on the forward strand.
GCATGCTTCCGCATAAACTCAAAATTAAAATAGGTTCAGTTGTCATGCTTCTCAGAAACCTCATGCCAGCAAGAAGTCTCTGTGATGGCACTAGACGGACTGTTACCAGCATTCACCGCAATGTACTGGAGTGTAAAATTATCGCAGCTGCTACCTCACAAACTGTCCTTATTCCCCAGATATCCCTGACCCCATCAGATTCAAATTTGTCTTTTACTTTTACACGCAGAAAATTTCCTGTTAGATTGGCCTTTGCAATGACAATTAATAAGGCACAGGGACAAACTTTCAAAACGATATGCCTGTATCTGCCAAACCCAGTTTTCAGTCACAGACAATTGTATGTTGCCCTCTCCAGAGTTCCATCTTTTCATTCACTCACAGTTGTATCCTCAAACCCATCCCATTTGGACCACTGTGTCGTTCAGAAAGTGTTCACCCATCAGTAAATAAATATGCGGCGTATGCCACGCCGCGGGTTGGCTAGTATTTATAACAACAACAACATTTATTTATACAGCACATTTTCATACAAACAATGTAGCTTAAAGTGCTTTACATGATGAAGAAAGAGAAAAAAGACAAAATAAATAATTACAATTAGGGAACACTAATTAACATAGAATAAAAGTAAGGTCCGATGGCCAGGGAGGACAGAAAAAACAAAAAAAAAACTCCAGACGCCTGGAGAAAAAAATAAAATCTGCAGGGGTTCCAGGCCACAAGACCACCCAGCCCCCTCTAGTCATTCTACCTAACATAAATGACCTCAATCAGTCCTCATTGTATTCAGGGTTCTCATGGAAGAATTTGATGATGATGGTCATGTGGACTTCTGGCCTTTAATCCATCAATGTAAGGACATCACAGTGCTTTGATTAAGTGGTGGTGGCACAGATCGCCATCACAGAAAACCGGAAAAAGAACAGAAGAGAAAGTAGGGGTTAGCATGGATTTTGGAACCACCATGAATAATGATAATTAATTGAATATACAAAGCATCAGGATTTAACTAAGATGAAGCTATGAGAAAGCCATGTTAAAGTAATGTGTTTTCAACAGTGTTTGAAGGTGATCCACTGTATTAGCCTGGCGATTTCCTATTGACAAGCTATTCCAGATTTTAGATGCATAACAGCAGAAGGCTGCCTCACCACTTCTTTTAAGTTTAGCCCTTGGAATTTTAAGCAGACACTCATTTGAAGATCTAAGGTTACGATTTGGAGTATGAGGTGTAAGACATTCCGAAATATAAGATGGAGAGAGATTATTTAAGGCTTTGTAAACCATAAACAGTATTTTAAAGTCAATTCTAAATGACACAGGTAACCAGTGTAGTGACATCAAAACCGGGGTGATGTGCTCGAATTTTCGTTTCAGAGTTAAGATTCTAGCAGCTGCATTCTGCACTAGTTGCAATCGATTGATGTCTTTTTTGGGTAGTCCTGAGAGGAGTGCGTTACAGTAATCTAGCCGACTGAAAACAAAAGTGTGAACTAATTTTTCAGCATCTTGCAATGTTATAAGAAGTCTAACTTTTGCTATATTTCTTAAGTGAAAAAATGCTGTCCTAGTAATCTGATTAATATGTGATTTAAAATTCAGGTCAGAGTCAATAGTTACCCCTAAATTCTTTACCTCCGTCTTGACTTTTAATCCAAATGCATCAGGTGTTTTTCTAATAACCTCATTATATCCATTATTACCAATCACATTTCTGTTTTCTCTTTATTTAGTGAGACATTGTGTTAGTGAATCAAGAGTGTCGGGGTCGTCAGGTGCTATTGATAAATACAGCTGTGTGTCAGCGGCATAGCCTGTGGTAGCTCACGTTATGTCCTGAGATAATCTGACCTAATGGAAGCATGTAAATCAAATAGAGCAGCGGACACAGGATAGAGTCTTGTGGAACACCATATAGAATATCATGTGTCTTTGAAGTATAATTACCAGAACTAACAAAGAATTTTCTACTTACCAGATAGGATTCAAACCAATTTAAGACACTGCCAGAGAGGCCGACCCACTGACTAAGGCAATTTCTAAGAATATTGTGATCAATGGTATCAAATGTGGCACTCAGATCTAAGAGGATGAGAACAGATACACTGCCTCAACAACAACATTTATTTATATAGCACATTTTCATACAAAAAGTAGCTCAAAGTGCTTTACATAATGAAGAAAAGAAAAATAAAAGACAAAATAAGAAATTAAAATAAGACAACATTAGTTAACATAGAAAAGGAGTAAGGTCCGATGGCCAGGGTGGACAGAAAAAACAAAAAAATCCAGAAAGCTGGAGAAAAAAAATAAAATCGGTAGGGGTTCCAGGCCACGAGACTGCCCAGTCTCATCTGGGCATTCTACCTAACATAAATGAAATAGTCCTCTTTGTAGTTAGGGTTCTCACTGAGTCACTTGATGCCTCTGTCTGCATTTACCTGCAAGTCATTTACTACTTTAACGTGTGCAGTTTCTGTACTGTGATTAGTTCTGAAACCTGACTGAAACTTATCAAGAATGGCATGTTTATTGAGGTGATCATTAAGTTGCATAATGACTGCCTTCTCTAGAATTTTACTTAAGAAAGGCAGGTTAGAAATAGGTCTAAAATTTTCAAAAGCAGAGGAGTCAAGATTATTTTTCTTCAGCAGGGGTTTAACTACAGCAGTCTTAAGAAAGTCTGTGAAGACCCCCGTATCTAATGACGAGTTTACTATGTCAAGAATACAATCAATTAGCACGTCCAATACTTCTTTGAAAAAATTTGTTGGTATTGGATCAAGGACACAGGTGGAGGGTCTCAGTTGAGAAATTATTTTATATAAATCAGATAAATTAATATATCCTGGTGAAAGAATTACATTTGTTTATAATAGAGTACTGGGGTTTAAGAGGATCAGTATTCGGGAGATGTACTACAGTATATTATTTCTAATATCATTAATTTTTTTATTTAAAAATACAGCAAAAGCCTCACAAGTTTCATTGGAAGTATTTTGGAGGCATTCCTTTAAGTGACCTGGATTTAGCAGACGATCAATTGTAGAGAATAAGACTCTGGGATTACTAGCATTGTTATTTATAATTCTAGAGAAATAACACCGCCTCTCAAGATGGACTATGTTGATGTATTCTATTATTTTAACCTTCAATATCTCATAGTGGATAATCAGTTTAGTTTTTCTCCCTTTACGCTCAGCTCTCTGGCATATTCTCTTTAGATCAGACACTCTTTGGGTCTTCCATGGTGTAACAGTGCTAGAAGATTTTTTAACTATCTTTTCAGGTGCGACTATGTCAGCAGCAGCTCTTACCTTAGTATTAAAATTTTCCACCTTACTATTTACATTATTATCATTATTGTAGTAAGCACTACAAATGGACTGGCTGCTTAGAATATTTGTAAATTTTGAAGCTGCAGATGAATCAAAGAAGCATTTTTTTTTTAACAATATGCTTCTTGTGAATATTTTCTATCATTATTTCTATATTAAATAGTAAGAGAAACTGGTCTGATAGACCAATATCAATGATCTGCTTCACATCAACTTTTAGTCCTTTTGTAATTACTAAGTCTTATAGACTAAATGTTGTGTTTGCATTAGTTGGATGCATTTTTTAAATTTGCACAACAAATGTAGATGGGATTGGTATACTCCAATTATCCCTCAAATATCTGTGCTAGGACAAAAAGTTGATCCACTTGACCACAGTTTGGGTAGAAACCACTTTTTTTCCTTGTGGAACTGAGTTTCTACTGTTGGATAAAGTTTTTGTTCTAGTATTTTGATGTAAGATTTCCGGTGGGTGGGGGTGGGGGGCTGAGTAGAGTGATGCCTAATTAATGGCACATCCCATTTTTTTAAATCACCACTCCATTATGCCAGTCTTGAGACACTGACCTTGGCCATAGAAACAGACCAAATTTCACTCTGACTCCTCCTCTGAGGGCCTGTACACCGGGTTTAGGAATTTATCTGGAGAAGTGACGTGTAGGTTATTAGGCTAAAACTTAATTACTGCTGTGATTGCTAAGATATAATTTAAAAGTGAAACATTTGTTAATCTTAAAGAGCATATGCATGACTTAATTTCCAGGACAAGTTCAAGAGTGGTCTTCATTTTTCAGTTAGATTGTTATTCCTTTCCCTTGTTTCACTGTGGTGTGGTTGTCAGCTTCACAGGTCCTGGCATCTCATTTTAATATCTGATCTGTGCCCGTATTTACCAATTTTCTCAGAATAGAAAAATGGTTCCAACTGGCTCAAAAATCTAAGAGTGATATAAATTTGGCCCTTCACTTAGAAGTAGGAGTTAAAGCAATTTAGCTGTTTTCCTAATTTAAGAAACTATTCCTAACTTCACCAGGACTTAGGAAAACTCGCAAGCTGTCATAACTTGCTAGAAGCTGCCAGAAGATGGCATTCAGGAAGACATCGGTACACATATCTCAGTAAAGGGGAAACGTTTTGGAAATGCTGGACAACAATGAACCAGTAAAGAGATAAACTGTAGATTGGAATAATGGATATAGATGGAATAATATTCATATTAAATCTTGTATGATATGTGATCTCTCAATCTATGCGGAGAAGCCACGCTTTCTTTGCCAAATTTAAAGTGATGGTAACATTACATATAAAATGCAGCTTTGTAATAGCATGATTTGGCTATATCACAACCATCCATTTCTTGGGTTTTGTACCAAACTTTGAATGCCCTTACAGCTCATGATGTAAAATGTAATTTAATAATTTCCTCACCACTCCACGTGAGGTAATATTAAAGCAAACATGCACATAGAAATCATTGCCTCAAGAGTGGATAACATGCATATGTGAATCTCAAGTGATATCAAAGTATCAACACAGGTGGTCATGGATGCAAACTGTTTTGTATAGCTTCATATTACCCTGAAGATAGGGTGTTTGACAGTGAAATGTCATATTGGTATGCTGAGCTTTGCATTTAACAAGAGGGGCATGGCTCACCACAGTACACTGGAAGAATGAATTTGACTTTTAGCCATGGGTAGTTTTAGTATAACTACAGTATTACTTTTCAAGGCACTTCGTGTTGCCATAACAGTGGGAATGTGATTCTTTTGAAAATACAGCTGTAGACTTTACTCTCTTTTGGTGTCTCGGTGATTGTTGCAGCATTATTTAGTTGGCAACAATTATGTTCAGCTCAGCAAAATATCTTACCTTATTTTGTTTTCCTTTCTTCTTCTTTTATCATTTTTTGTTTATCTTTTTGATGAAGCCATAGTGTTTGTTTCAAAAAATTATAAAACATTATGACGATTTCCAGGAAAACTTCAAGATGTCATAATGGGCATTGATTTGCAGCTCAAGCTACCATAAAATTAATTCTCAAATGCAAACTCTTACTTTTAGCTGGGAGTTAGAGTGGGACATTTCATAAATACTTCTCATGTCCTACTAAGGTAGAACAAATTCTTACCCTAATCGGACTTTTTAGTGCAATTCCTAGGAGTAATACTGAGAGACTTGATGAAAATGGGCTGCTTTTTAACTCTTGTTTCTTTGCTCACCCTAGACATGCAGTTTACCTTTCATCACTATAAATCAATGTGGGCTTGTTTTTAAGGATGACATGCCTACAATAGACACATCTGGTTCCTGCTGCCATAGTAAAAGCTGGGTAGTGAAAATGAATGCCTAGATTTATATTTAAGACATTTATGTTTTAAGGAAAATAAAAGGAGCCCTTCAGTTAAAGTTATTAGAATATTATTATATAATGTTATTTACAATTAAGAAGTTTCAGAAGAAAATGTTCTGTACTCCCTAAACAAGTTGAGTAGACCGTCTCTAGGAAGATTATTTTGTAAAATCTTTCCTTATAAGTTGAATTTTATACTTTTACATAGAACTTTTTTGTTTTTAATCATTTAATAACTAATGCATTCTTATATTTTTTTATATATTGTAACTGGTATGTTTTTCTATGCAGATATTTTGTTCAATTTGGAATGCAGTAGTTCTTGGTGTTTTTTCCCCATGTGATTCATTTAATATAGGATCAAAAGTCTAGATGGTTACTGGAATAAAATTGGCGAACATGCAAAACAGATGCCTGAATGGTCATGAATTTAACCTTTTCATGAAAAAGAAAAAGACATGCATTTGTTAATAAAAAATTAAGTAATTTTAATTCTCAGAGCAAGTTGCAAATAAGCATGCATAAAAAAATCTTAAACATGACCTTCATGTCTATTTCAAAATAGAAACATCAGCACTTTGATCATTACATGGAATTTACACAAAAAAAGTTATGTTTGTCTTTGATCTACAGCTAAGTATATGCATTTGATTATGGCTGTGTTTTTTGTGTTATTTTTAACTGCTTTCTTTCCATTGCTCAAAAATATGCTTAAATAGACTTCTGTATATACTGTTTATGTAATGTTCATTTCTAAACTGTTTTTGCTGATGGTGGTTTTGATAAGCAGGACTGGTCAGAAAAGACCTATCATCAGTACCAATCCTCATGTTTTCATGGAAAATTCCCATTTACTTCCAGGCCCAATTACTATTCCAGGGCATTTACTTTGGAAACAGCTTAGAAAGATTCCTCCCCACATGACCAAACTATCTAAACTATTCCTTTGAGTCTTGACACAGTACTCACTTTACTTGGAGATCCGTCATAATTATTTACTAATTAATCATATTGCAAGGTTTGATCCCATAGCCCTACAGAAGAAATTTCCTTTTGCCTATTTGTATTTGTGGTTTCTTTCATAATGTCACTATACAATGACTGTATTAAGGTGAGAATAGGTAGAGGTTCATCTAAATACTCCTGTCACATTCCACTGCCATTTATCAGTATTATGGCCATAGTATTGCTGCTGTTGCTGCACAGTCTGTTTATGAATATCACTTTCCTCCTTATTTTAAATCATGAACTTGAATTTAAGGTATTTAAACACTTTCACCTGGGTAAGCTACCCTTACTGACAGAGAGCAAATGGTTCTTTTCCTGAAGAGAAACTTCATCTCAGATTTTGAAGCATTGCTTCTTGTCCTGGTTACTCCAGACTCCAACAGCAAACAACTCATACACCAGGTAGTGCAATTAAGAGATCAAAAAGACAGCACCATCTTCAAATGTTATAGATGCGACACTTGTCTGTGCAATCATATCCTATTCATGATCAGTACAATGTACTTTCCCAGGATGATAAGATTTTGGAGACATCTCTTATTCTGCACCTGCAGAAACTGCATGAGACCTGGCACCAACCTTGGGACCCCATAATTTTGTATTGAATATTAACAGATAACTGGGGGAACTCTGTTTAATGCTCCTCATCCACAAAAACATGTAGGCAGAATTGGAAAAAAGAAAAACAAATATTTGTAGTCCACCTTCTGAATCTGGGCTTGAACAATCTTTCCAAGTACCCTGACCTAAATCCTTTTCAGGAAATAGAACAAAATCTTTGTTCTGCTTTTCAAAAATTGGAAACCCTTTTCTAATCAACAAGTATTATCCCTACTTTTCATACATCTTCGGAGAGTTCCTTTGCCAAGATTTTCCAACAGTTTACATGATTTCTCTAACTTTTGATCTGATCCAATTGACGTCAGAAATCATGCTGCTGTTGAAGTTGTCGATCATTTCATTGATCGCAGTCATAAAAATATATAGTTGAATTAGGTGCATCCCTTTCAGATGGATTTATTCCTTGTTTTTCAAGTTCCTCAACATATTACTTACAAATACAAGTATTATCCTTATATTTCCTATTCACTGTTGGAAACAGGCTTTTTAAATACCTGTCCTCCTTTCATGAGTTGTTGAATGGCTTTTGGAAAGTAATTTTCTTGACCTCGGCAAACTTACTGCCAGGCCATTACTTTTGCCAGCACTGCAGCTGAATTCTTCTTGGCATGCAGGTCCAGAAATATTTATTTTAACATTTTTTGGAAAACCACCTACTTTGACTTGACTGCTTCCTTCAATTTTGGTGTTCCCTTAAGGATCCTCGGACTGCTAACACATCAGGCACTGCTCAGTTTTCAGTCCAAGCTCCTTGCAGTTACCTTTGCTGCTAATATTTTGAATATTTTAGATTTTATGTCCTAGCCTCTTCCAAAATGCAAAATAGGCTCGTATGGAGGAGACTGCTGAAGTAATTGCCCGGGTTTTCCAGGATTGCCTGCACAATCCTTTTGTATCATCTGTGTCAGTCCAGTTTATGTCTTGACTTATTGCGCCAACTTGTTTTCAGAATGTAACTTAGTATCTACTGTTTTACATAAATGTGCATACAGTATAATATAGCCTGATGTCAAATGACACAAGAGCAAAGTCAAGTATTTAAAATACAAAGTAGTTTTTTTAATAAATTTATTTTTGTACAAGTGGTTCATTTTAAACCGACTGTGTTTCTAACGGAGTTCCCATACCTGATGATCATTCGGTTTCAAATCAGGCACATTTCCTAATTATGACCCTCTACGTTTCTCTGTTCACCACACATTAAGGATTGACTTTTTATATTAGCGCTACAGAATTAGTAGGTGGTTACTTTTTAAAATTTTTTTAACTATTTATAAGCAGGTAGCATAGCTGTAAACAACAACATTTTTCAACTCAAAACTCAATGTCCCCTAGACTGTCTCATCTGGCTGTGAAAATTGTAATTCCACAGCATACTGTATATCTATGGATTTGTGTCTGCCCCCACTAATGTCAGCATCCTGTTCATTTGGGTCATGTCAGCAGCAGGGGTGATGTGATACCCATAGTAAAGTGCTTGGCCTTATATCCAATACTGCTTGCCAGTGTCTATACAGTGTTTATTTGTCAACCTCCTATAGGTTCTCTAATTGTTTCTGCTCTAGTAAGGTGACATTTCATGTGCCAAGATCCAGTTTCTGTTGTGAGGGTCAAATCTGTCTTTATCTTTCATGCAAATTCTTCTCGGCCCAAGTTGTATTGCAACAAAAACACCAAAATTTGCTTTTACAGGTATTAAATCTCTATGGCAAAGCCATGTGATTTGTTTGAGCCCTACTGGGTTCTAGCACAAATGCTTGCCATCTCACCTTCAGCCTTGGTTGCACTGGTGGTTACCAGTATCCATGTCCTAGAAACAGATCATCTAATTTTACTTTGATCAGTCTTGATGATTGGTCCATGTCTACCTAAACCAATTTACCAGAGATAATACTATCTTGACTATAATGGTTCTTAGAACATTTTGTGTGCAGAATTTGTAAACTGTAAAGGTGACAAACTTGGGAGGTGTTTTGAACATACAACTAAATACTAATTCTGGAGATGAGTTGATTAACAAAGCTGGCGTAGTAAACTGTATTGTGGACCTCACTTATATTATCTGTCTGTGTATTAGGCTACCTGAATGATGTCTGAACAGGACCTTGCAGAAATGGTGCAGATTGCAGTTGAAGACCTGAGCCAAGACCATCCAGGTAAGCACAGATTCTGTGATACGTGTTTTTCAAGTAAATGAAGGTCTGTATTATAACAATAATTATAACTGTACTGTATTCCTAAAAACACTATTCAAGTGTCAATTGTACAAAACATTTGCTTGTTCTGCATATCTTTTACTATGCACCCAGTTTTTCTAATACACTGTCCTTTGTGCATAATTATACTCACTTATTCAGTTTCACTAATCCAAGTGAAATAAACAGATTTTTTGAAATGTATAATCTGTACTTTCTAAAGCAATAAATTAGCCAATGGCTCAGATATAATTAAAAACATTAATGCATAAATACTATGTTTTATTTGTTAGATTGCTTCCATGTTGCATATTCTTTCTCAGAGAATATTCTTTTTATTAAGTCGAACAACATCAAATCTGTTTAGTTAGGTTCTTACAATGCATAAACCAAGAGATTTTGTATTGCCTTTTGTTAAGGTTTTAATAAGGTATTTTGACCATTTTTGATTACTTAAAAGAAATCATAATATATAGTAGTAATTAAAAAATTGGTCACAAGATAAAGGAAAAGCACTTAGTGCAGCAAAATAAATCGTTCTTTTAAGCAGCATGGATTGCTGATTGCCCTCATTTTTTACTAGGGTAGACTTCCTTATAGCCTTGGGCCTCATGTATAAATGGTGCTTATGCACAATAATGTTGCGTACGCCCGTTACCACGCTCACTTCGAGATGCATAAAAAGTAAACCTGGTTTAAAGCCACTTGACATTTTCTTGGCAGCCTCACACTATGGGTATGCATATTTCTGCTCGGTTTTGCAAACAGGTGGCACCCAATGCCAAAGCAGTGCTACTTTTTCTGTGTCATTTCCCTTTCTTTTTAAGATTCACATCCATGATGTGGCTTTTATGAAATACACTGACATTAATTGCAATCATTTACAAATTTAAGGCACTTGATTGCAATCATTCTATAACAATACTGTATAATGGTACATTAAATGGCCAGACTATTCCAACTACCGTAGTTGCTTTAGTGTTGTTAGAAACCATCACAATTGGAAGAATTAGAAGAGCAGTGCATATTTATAGATGATGATAACTGGCTTTTACGTAGATTTAGAGTTCTAAGAGCTATCCTTTTGGAGCTGTGTGCTGTTAGAATACTAGGATTTATAATGGTTATCATTTTTATGATGAAGTGCATTGAAGTATGTATATTACATTTTACAGATAAATTAACTTCATTTAAATAATGTATACTGTTAATAATTAAGCATTAAACATTGTAGCGGTAGCGATGAGCTGGCATCCCGTCCATGGATTGTTCCTGCCTTGTGCTCTGTGCTTACTGGGGCTGGCATATTGGAATAATTAATAATAATAATAATAACCTTAATAATAATTAATAATAAATGGAATAATTTAACATGGATAATGAAGATTTTTCAGTGTTCCTTAAAAGTTTTGAAGAATCAATGTTCTAAACCTACAGCTGGTTTTACATTTAGTATAGATGCTTGTTTTGTGGCGATTGGTCACATGGAGAGACAACCTCGAAGGACCTTCATTTTGCATTCTCTGAAATTCTTCTTTCCTCCACGTGCTTTTGCCATTGTCTTTTGACAAAACACTGAACGGAAAGGGCTACAGGGGGTCCTTGGGTTACGACACAGTTCCGTTCCTACAACAGTGATGTAACCTGAATTTTGGTGTAAGTCGAAACACACCCTAGCCTAAGTAACTTACCTATCCTAACACAATTGTAAAATAATAATCTAGAACATAAAAACACACCTAAGCCACAGAAAAAGGAAATAATGATATACTGTACTGTACACTGTACTGTAGTAACAGAAAAAAATGACACAAAATGAGTGTAAAAAAAATTCCTTTATTCCTGTGGTTGTCTTGCACACTGGAAGGAGCATTGCAAGGTGGGAAAGAGTGACCTATTGGGACGAGGAAGCTGGAGATGATTCTACCTGTACTACAGGTGTTTCATCTCGAGAAGCAGCTGATGTAGAGGGTACAGGATCTGTTGCAGGCCTCTGGTGTTGAATTCACTGTTTGTTAGGGTGAAATTGTTTTTAATAAAACAAACCACAACAATGTTTTGCTTTAAACAATGGAAGCAAATTTATTTTAAAATTAGTGCTACATTTTGTACAGTGCCTTCAAACATGAAACATGTTTTTAAACTGATCTAATGGTGGTGAATGTTACTGAACCAGCTATAGCAAAACTCTTTTAGATTTATTACTGAATATTTGCAACACAAAAATCAATTTTTTGGTCATTCCTTGAACATGTTTTTTCTGTAAATATTCAGAACAAACATTTCACAAAAAATACATATATATACATATTAAATACACAATATTTTTTATAAGCTTTTCACAAAAAATGTTTATAAATTATACATGAAATATCTATTTGAAATAATTATATATACATATATTAAATACACCTTATATTTTGAACATTACATAACATTATATAGTATACATAAAATGTGTTTATATATATATATATATATATAATATATTGTGATGGACGGCCGGCTACAGACTCCGGTCGCCACCACCAGGCCGCCAGGAGGAGCCCTCCGCACAGCATGATCGTGCCCCGAGTTCCAGCAGGGCCTCATGGACTTTGTAGTTTGTATACACAGCCCTGTTGGATACCTTGGGGACCACCGGGAGTCGCTGTAGGGGGGCTAGTGGGCTCTTATGTGCCCTATAACCCGGGAGTGCGTCATCATCACGTGACAGGAAGGAACGACGTGCTCCCGGGCTGAAGAAAAGGACTGTTTACCCTGACCCGGAGGGAATAAGGACTTGTGGGTTTGGCCAGGAACCACTTCCGGGTCAGGGGATATAAAAGGACTGTGGGAAAGCCCAGACACTGAGCTGAACTGGGAGGTAGGAGGGCTAAGTGTCTGGGCGAGGAGGAAAGAGTATTTGTGTATTATTGTGATTTATATGAGTGTAGAGTGGAGGGTGCTTGGTGCACGTTATTATTGTAAAATAAATAAGTCTTGTGCTTTTACACTGTGGTTGGAGTGGTACCTGAGGGTTCAAGAGGTGGCTCCACGCTTCTACTGCTACTATATATATATATATATATATATATATATATATATATATATATATATATATATATATATATATATATATATATATATAGTCACAAACTCGAGACAGAGTCATATAAAGGTTTGGGGCAGCCACCCGTATAATTTGGGTTGCTTTTCAAAATAATACAGCACTGATGTGCACAAAACCGAGTCCAAACAGAACTGAGGGAATATGGAAAAGGTGGAGGCAGGAAGTGATGTCAAAGGGCTGGGCTCATGTAGGTCTTCTGCCATTGGTGCGAGCCCGGACGTGACATCACAGGGGTCGGAGTCGGCAAGGTTTCCAAAGTGATTTTTTGCTTTAGACTAAATAGAAGAAGTTACATTAAGCGACAGCAAGGTTTTTTAATTTGAAGTAAGGCAAAAAATTATGTTAGGTGAACAAACATATTAATATAGTTCATTACAACTACTAAAATTACCTTAAATCAAAAAGAGCCCTTTTTCTCTTTTTAGAGTGTACCTTCTTAAAGAATTGTTCCAGGCTAGTCTGGAAGGTTGATGATTTCTTATCTTTCAAAATCTGCCTATAGCATTGCGAGGCATCCATAACAGCTCTGTAGACCTTACTGAATCTGTCATCGCTGGGGTCCTTAGCCTGAAATTTTGCCAACCCATCCTCTATCATAGAAAAACCTTCTTCCAAACCCTTGGTGGTAAATCTCTTGGGTTCTGGGGTTTCTATCTTTTCCTCTTCAATCAGTTGCTTACCTTAAAAGGTAGTCCCTTGCTAACACAGTAGTCCACTGCTGGCACAAAATGGCTGGAAAACCACTCCTCAAAAATCTGGAGTGTCACCTATGCCTTCTTGTTAGACCTCCAGACAACAGGCATTTGACCCTTCCAAATGCCCTTTAGTGCCCTTGGATTCTCTGCCTGGTACACCAACAGAGGCTTTAGTTTGAAGTCACCTGCAGCATTCCCTCCAAGAAGCAAAGTCAGTCTCTCCTTGCCAGCTTTATGGCCTAGTGCTGTCTTCTCCTCCTTGGTGATATAGGTCCTATTAGGCATACGCTTCCAAAAAAGGCCTGTCTCGTCAACATTAAACACTTGTTCAGCACAGTAGCCCCCCTCTTTAATTAATTCAGCCAACCTATTAGGAAATGTGCTTGCTGCATTCTCATCCCCACTAGCAGCTTCACCCTATACCTTAAGGTTATGCAAGTTGGCACGAGCTTTGAAATGCATGAACCAACCCCTGCTAGCCACAAATTCTTCACTTTCACTCCCTTCCCTCTTTTCACTTTTTATTGCCTGAAACAATCGTTTAGCCTTCTCCTGAATCAACATTAGACTTACTGGTATACGCCGCTGATGCTGGTCTTCCAGCCACAAAATTAGCAATCTTTCTATATCATTCATTATTCCACTGCGCTGTTTAGTAATCACAGTCGATTTCACAGGGGCTGATCCCTATACATGCTGTATGATACGGTCTTTAACGGTAGAGCAGTTAAAGCTTAGCGCATGGCCAATGTTCGTTGCTGATTCTCCTTTTTCTGATCTCTTTAAAATATCTAGTTTCACTTCCATCGTGATGGCTTTCCTCTTCTTCAAAGCACTACCATCTGAAGACTCTGACTTTCGTTTAGAAGCCATTATAAGAGCCAAAAAGTCGCCAGTATACATTTGTGCCACACTCAACCAAACTACCTGTAGTTCACCGACTCCCTCACTCATACGCTGCGTACTTTCGCAGCACACAACCAAACTACTGTAGTTCTCCAACTCCCTCACTCATACGCCGCGTACTTTCACCACCCGCAACCAAACTAGTTCACCCCCGTAAGTCAGTAAGTACGATGCTAACAGCTTAATCCGAAACACTCCTGTCTCAATTTTTTTTAAGTTTTTATGGGAGTGAGCATCATAAACTCAAAACGTCATATGTCGTGATGTTGTAACCTGAGGATCCCCTGTATTTATATTGATTGGCATATTCAAATATACTAAATTTGGGGAGGAGTCAGGGTGGGGCTGTAGGCATGTGCATGTGCGTTTAAAATTCACATTTTTTGGGATTTATAAAGGGATGGTGTGTAGAACTTTGCTTACACGCAATTTTATGCATCTGAATTGTTTTGTGTGTACGCACATTTGTAGTTTTGTCCGTACGCCATGTTTTAGTGTGAATTCTATACAAGGTGTTTTACTCCGGTCATGGTGTAATGATTAGATGATTATGTTGATGAATTTATTTTTTATGTAGTTATACAAATTATTTTGATAGAAAGCATGTTTTGGAAGTGTACAAAGTAATTGTTTACAGCATAGCTGTACCATACTGTATGGTCAATGCAAAAGCAATATTTCATTAAACTACCTATTAGTCTTTCTAAGTTGCCACAGTGCATAAGAGCTATAGATTATGATATAGTATACCTAATACTATTTTAAATAAATTATTGCAATGAAATTATACTGTAGATAACATTTGCATGCTCAGCTTTAATGAATATCACTTAAAGAAAGGTGTTCTAATTTTTACAAAATTCCAGCTACAAATATGGCCCTATAAATTTTGTAGGTATCTCAGTATAAGTTCAGTTTGGTGTGGCAGTGTCTTGATAATATCAGTTCAATTTACAATGTGTAAAACACATAACTTGAGACTGAATTATTTTTTAATCAGGTTAATTACAGTATGTATGTAGAGCAGAGGAATGAATAAGGTGAGTGTGTTAAGAGGAATGAAATGCGGGATTCCCGAATTCCCGGGAATAGATAAACCGTCCGGGAATGGATTCCCTAGTTGTACCACATTTTTAAACAAGTCACAGTTTTCATGTAGTATGGGGAGAAAGAAAGATCTTTCTGAAGATGAAAAATATGAAATAGTGCAATGTCTTGCAAAAACCATGAAAGCAACTGGTATTTCATGAAAACTGAAGAAAGATCATCTAACTATGAAATATTTCTGTGTGATTCACAGTGAGGTTAAATTCGGTCAGATAAAGGCTTATTAAGGAAAGTTTCTATCAGGCAAATAAATAGTATTAAAAGAGAAGCTATTAAAAAGCAACTGATGAGCAGCAAACAGGTATTTGAAGCTGCTGATGTCTATGGAGTCCCAAGAACCTCTCGATGCAGGTTCCTCCAGAGGCTTGTAGTTGTGCATAAAGCTGTATTTCGACCACCCCTAACAAATGCTCGCAAAGAGAAAAGTTTTCACTGATGAATGCCATGCTACACTAGGTGGTCCAGATGGATGGAGCTCTGGATGGTTGGTGAATGGTCACCCTGTTCCAACAAGACAGTAACATCAGCAAGGAGGTGGCAGAGTGATGTTTTCAGCTGGAATATTGAGAAGTGAGATGGTAGGTCCCTTTAAGGTCCCTGAGGGTGTCTCTGCAAAATGTGTGGAGTTCCTAAGTGATCATTTCCTGATATGGTATAAAAAGAAGAACCGTGCCATGGGGAATAAAATTATTTTCTTGCAAGATAATGCATTATCCCATGTTGCAAAAAACACCATTGACTCCTTGGTTGCTATGGGCATAAAGGGAGAAAAAATCATCCCCTGACATCAACCCTATTGAGACCTTGTGGAGCATCCTTAAAAGGAAGATCAATGAGGGTGGGCGGCAGTGTACCTCTAAACAGCAGCTCTGGGAGACAATGCTGGCATCCTCAAATGACATATAGGCAGAAACTTACAAGTTCAATGGATGAGAGAGTTGTTAAAGTGATATCAAAGAAGCGCTCATATATTAGTATGTAACTTGATCAGTAAATATGTTTTTTTGATTTAAATTGCATTTATTTTTTGAAAAATTATCTCTTCTTGTAACAAATACAACAGATTTCAGTTTTGAATTCTTTATAAACTATTGAATGTTTTCATGCTCTGTTGTGCATAACAATTTGGAACACTGTATTTTAAGTTGTTTGGAAAATATAAAAATCTGTTGTCATCATTAGCAGTTTTGCTTGTACTAAAATCCACATTATAGTATACTTTTTTCAGGAAAAAATCCTTAATTGTATTGACTGCTTAGGAAAAATGAGCAAAAGCAACATGTGCATAATTATTTGGAACACACAGTGTATTTGTGGGTTTATTATTTTTGCTTTATCAGTGTTAAATATTTTCATAAAGTTGAATATGTGATGAAATGTCCCTCATATACAATATATATTAATTCTTTTTAAACATTAAATGTGTTTATTTATTTTTTGTTTTTTTGATGTTCTAGTTAAATTCTAATTCAAAATAACTTTACTGTAGTGTTACTGCACTAAAAGTACATTTTCAGGAGCCTAATTGTTCCAGAGATGGCACAGTTGCTGCTTCATATTTTTGGCTCATATTCCTGTCAGAGCAATGTCTGTAGATTTTTACATGCTATCCTTATGTCTGTGTGGATATTCTTTAGTACTCTAATTTTATGCCACCTCCTAAAAATTTGCACATCAGATTGGCATCTCTAAGTGTAACACTATATGTGTGTGTGTGTTTGTTTGGTTGATTGGTTTTCTTTCTAGAGTTAGTTAATGCTTAACAAATGGTACTGCAAAAATAGTCTGTGGCACCCCGTGAAGCTGTATACAAACAAACAGGCCTGAAAAAAAGCTGGGTGTGTTTTCTTTGTTTTTGGTTATTGTGAAATTCTTACACAGATTCCAGGTAGATGATGATTGTATTATGAAATCATATTTAGAGATCTGTATAGTTGGAACATGTCTTGCAACTGGATAAGGAAAAGCTGCTATTTGTATCACTTTTGCACAGTCCTGCATGTTCTTCCAATGTCTCTGCATGATTTTTTTTTTTCAGTGTACTCTGGATTTCCTCCCTCAAATAAAGCACTAGTAGACTACCCCATGATGCTATACTTTATTAAGAGAGTCTGAGAATGTTGTATGTTTATTTTTTCTTGCTGGCAATTCTGCTATGGGGGCTTCATTTAAGTAATTTTAGAAAATAGAATGAATTCATAACGAACCACAGTAAACCCTTCTATATAATTTAATTAACAGCTGTACTTGAAATGTGTTATTAGTAATTGTATTGTTCTTATTTTCTCAAACAGTTTTCAAATGTAACTTTAATGTATTTTCTGTTTATGTCTAATTTTTCCCTGAAAGTGAAAAAAGTTTTAGTTATTTTTTTTTTATTAAGTCTGCTATGGACAATACTGTAATTCAAAAGTGAATTCCTATAGAATCGGGTAAATACCGCATAAGACAGAACTGGGTAAATTAATTTATAGTAGCCTTCTATAGCTTAAACTAGTTCATACCTGTAAATAAATAATTTTTAACCAGCTTTTTTTTTTGGATAATGAAAATCCAGGTCTGAATGGGATTCTAGTTCATTTCAGTATGCACAAATATATATACCTAAGTCGCACTCTTGGTGACCTGGGAAACAAATCACCAGGACACAGATTCTGAGAACAAAGTAAAAGTGATTTGGCTGGAAATCGGGCAAACAGTTGCTACCATTAACCCACCATGCCACTTTGTATTTAAAGCTGCTATATAAACTTCAACCTTTATGATTCCTGAATATATATAAAAATATATAATATTTTTGATCTTCTGACTAGATTTGACACAGATTTGTCTTTTTGTTGAGGTCACTTACTGTTTCATTGTGGAAATCCAGAGCCATACTTGCTCACTCATGACTCAGAGGAATGTTAGAATAAATGTTCTGTCTTCTCTGACTTGCAGTAGAAGATTGTCAGATGCAGAAGAAATCGGTGGCAAATCAGTGGCTACTTATGATATTTGTGATGAATTATTTGAATATTATATTGAATTAATGAAGATGCTTTTACTTTGAGTGAGAACAAATTTAGCCCCTCCTTTAACCGCCACCTTATCGTGGTGGAGGGGTTTGCGTGTCCCAATGATCCTAGGAGCTCTGTTGTCCGGGGCTTTATGTCCCTGGTAGGGTCACCTAAGGCAAACTGGTCCTAGGTGAGGGATGAGACAAAGAGCGGTTTAAACCTCCTATGATGAATGAAAACTTTGGACGGCGTTTTCCCTTGCCCGGACGCGGGTCACCGGGGCCCCCCTCTGGAGCCAGGCCTGGAGGTAGGGCTCGATGGCGAGCACCTGGTGGCCGGGCCTGCACCCATGTGGCTCGGCCGGGCACAGCTCTAAGAGGCAAGGTGAGTCCCCCTTCCCATGGGCTCACCACCTATGAGAGGGGCCAAGGAGGTCGGGTGCAGTGTGAATTGGGTGGTGGCCGAAGGCGGGGACCTTGGCGGTCCGATCCTCGGCTAAAGAAGCTGGCTCTTGGGACGTGGAATGTCACCTCTCTGAAGGGGAAGGAGCCTGAGCTAGTGCGCGAGGTCGAGAGGTTCCGGCTAGATATAGTCGGACTCACCTCGACGCACAGCTTGGACTCTGGAACCAATCTCCTTGAGAGGGGCTAGACTCTCTACCACTCTGGAGTTGCCCCCGGTGAGAGGCGCCGAGCAGGTGTGGGCATACTTATTGCCCCCCGACTTGGAGCCTGTTCATTGGGGTTTACCCCGGTGGACGAGAGGGTAGCCTCTCTCCGCCTTCGGGTGGGGGGACGGGTCCTAACTGTTGTTTGTGCGTATGTACCGAACAGCAGTTCGGAGTACCCACCCTTTTTGGAGTCCCTGGAGGGGGTGCTAGAGGGCATACCTTCTGGGGACTCCCTCGTTCTACTGGGAGACTTCAATGCTCACGTGGGCAATGACAGTGAGACCTGGAAGGGCGTGATTGGGAGGAATGGCCCCCCGATCTGAACCCGAGCGGTGTTTTGTTATTGGACTTCTGTGCTCGTCACAGATTGTCCATAACGAACACCATGTTCAAGCATAGGGGTGTTCATATGTGCACTTGGCACCAGGACACCCTAGGCCTCAGTTCGATGATCGACTTTGTGGTCGTGTCTTCGGACTTGCGGCCACATGTCTTGGACACTCGGGTGAAGAGAGGGGCGGAGCTGTCAACTGATCACCACCTGGTGGTGAGTTGGCTTCGATGGTGGGGGAGGATGCCGGTCAGGCCTGGTAGGCCCAAACGCGTTGTGAGGGTCTGCTGGGGAACGTCTGGCAGAGCCCCCTGTCAGAAGTAGCTTCAACTCCCACCTCCGGCAGAACTTCGACCACATCCTGAGGGAGGTGGGGGACATTGAGTCTGAATGGGTCATGTTCCGTGCCTCTATTGTTGAGGCAGCTGACCGGAGCTGTGGCCGTAAGGTGGGTCGGTGCCTGTCGTGGCGGCAATCCCCGAACCCGTTGGTGGACACAGGCGGTGAGGGATGCTGTCAAGCTGAAGAAAGAGTCCTACAGGACCCTTTTGTCCTGTGGGACTCTGGAGGCAACTGATAGGTACCGGCAGGCCAAGCGGAATGCGGCTTTGGTGGTTGCTGAGGCAAAAACTTGGGCGTGGGAGGAGTTTGGGGAGGCCATGGAGAACGACTTTCGGACGGCTTCGAGGAGATTCTGGTCCACCGTCTGGCATCTCAGGAGGGGGAAGTAGTGCAGTGTCAACACTGTATATGGTGGTGATGGTGCGCTGCTGACCTCGACTCGGGACGTTGTGGGTTGGTGGGGGGAGTACTTCGAAGACCTCCTCAATCCCACTAACATGCCTTCAAATGTGGAAGCAGAGCCTGGGGACTCAGAGGTGGGCTCCCCCATCTCTGGGACTGAGGTCACCGAGGTGGTCAAAAAACTCCTTGGTGGCAGGGCCCTGGGGGTGGATGAGATATGCCCGGAGTTCCTCAAGGCTCTGGATGTTGTAGAACTGTCTTGGTTGACACGCCTCTGCAACATCGCATGGACATCAGGGACAGTGCCTCTGGATTGGCAGACCGGGGTGGTGGTCCCCCTCTTTAAGAAAGGGGACCGGAGGGTGTGTTCCAACTACAGAGGGATCACACTCCTCAGCCTCCCTGGAAAAGTCTATTCGGGGGTCCTGGAGAGGAGGGTCCGTCGGATAGTCGAGCCTCGGATTCAGGAGGAACAGTGTGGTTTTCGTCCTGGTCGCGGAACAGTGGACCAGCTCTACACCCTTAGCAGGGTCCTGGAGGGTGCATGGGAGTTTGCCCAACCAGTCTACATGTGTTTTGTGGACTTGGAAAAGGCATTTGACCGTGTCCCTCGGGGAATCCTGTGGGGGGTACTCCGAGAGTATGGGGTACCAGACCCCCTGATTAAGGGCTGTTCGGTCCCTGTACGATCGGTGCCAGAGCTTGGTCCGCATTGCCGGCAGTAAGTCGAACCCGTTTCCAGTGAGAGTTGGACTCCGCCAGGGCTGCCCTTTGTCACCGATTCTGTTCATAACTTTTATGGACAGAATTTCTAGGCGCAGCCAGGATGTTGAGGGGGTCCGGTTTGGTGGACTCAGGATTGGGTCACTGCTTTTTGCAGATGATGTTGTCCTGTTTGCTTCATCAGGCCGTGATCTTCAGCTCTCTCTGGATCGGTTCGCAGCCGAGTGTGAAGCTGCTGGGATGAGAATCAGCACCTCCAAATCTGAGACCATGGTCCTCAGCCGGAAAAGGGTGGAGTGCCCTCTCAGGGTTGGTAGCGAGATCCTGCCCCAAGTGGAGGAGTTCAAGTATCTCGGGGTCTTGTTCACGAGTGAGGGAAGAATGGAGCGTGAGATCGACAGGCGGATCGGTGCGGCATCCGCAGTAATGCGGGCTCTGCATCGGTCTGTTGTGGTGAAAAAGGAGCTGAGCCGCAAGGTGAAGCTCTCAATTTACCAGTCGACCTATGTTCCTGCCCTCACCTATGGTCATGAGCTATGGGTAGTGACTGAAAGAACGAGATTGCGAATACAAGCGGCTGAAATGAGTTTCCTCCGCAGGGTGTCTGGGCTTTCCCTTAAAGATAGGGTGAGAAGCTCAGTCATCCGGGAGGGGCTCAGAGTAGAGCCGCTGCTCCTCCACATCGAGAGGAGTCAGATGAGGTGGCTTGGGCATCTGATCAGGATGCCTCCTGGACGCCTCCCTGGTGAGGTGTTCCAGGCACGTCTAACCGGGAGGAGGCCCCGGGGAAGACTCAGGACACGCTGGAGGGACTATGTCTCCCGGCTGGCCTGGGAACGCCTCGGGATTCTCCCGGAAGAGCTAGAAGAAGTGGCCAGGGAGAGGGAAGTCTGGGCATCTCTGCTCAAGCTGCTGCCCCCCGTGACCCAACCTCGGATAAGTGGAAGAGGATGGATGGATGGATGGATGGAGAACAAATTTAAATTTCACAAATATGGAGAAGTGTTGCATTCTATGGCTTTTAGACTCTTACAAATTTGAAACTGGGATTAGTGTATGAACATTAGTTCATTTAATAATTTTAATGACTTTTCAGCTAAGTGTAATTTAATTATCAGAGTATATACTACTGTACATATATACTGAGAACTTGGCATTTAAATGAAAGCTTTATCTTTTTCCTATACTGTCATCAATTAATTTTCTATTGTAGCAAAAGCAAGAATTTGTCGGTTGATCAATTCTTCTATGCTGTGTGCTGTGTATCAATTTTAGGATATAGATTTCTATAGTGGAAGTGTATTTTATTTAGTGACAAAGGTTTATTAAGTTCTAATGAAACCTAACTACATATATATTTAATGATGAAGATAAGATGTGAAGGTGCTTGTGTAATAATTGCTCAGTATATATATTATTAAATTATTACTGTATATTGAAATGGATGCTAATTTGTTTATATGCAGTGGTCCTGGAAAATCATGAGGAGACTGATGAGGTGGATAAACAGGAGAGGAAGCGACCACGATTGGAGATCACCTGCCAAGATACCACAGTCAAGGTAATAAGCTTAATAAAGACATCATGAATTTATTTTTTGTGTAATGTGAAATAGGCTACCTTAAGCATTTTACATTGGACTAAAAAACAATTCAGAATTAAGTAGAAATATTTTCTCAGTCATCTAGCATTCGAATGCCCCTGTTTGAAGAATTAGGCTGCTCCTGTTACTTAAAGTACAGTACATTTAAACCATAAGTTACAATATAAGTATATGAAATAAGCATTTGCTTAATTGCTTTCTCCTGCATGATAAAGTTATCAAAAGGTACAGACTAGGGAAAGTCTATAAGAAAATTACAGTGTTTTTAAATATATTCTGGTGCACTTCCATTTCATATCAAGGTAAAATAATTTAGACCATCAAGATATTGTCTCAATCAGGCTGTTTAATTAAAGTAAGGTGGTGAAAGCTGATATTTTTTAGAAGAAAAAAGTAGAGACAATGTAATATGGATATATGCAAGAGAAAAACTGTTTGTTCAAGACATAGAATTTGGGAAATATATAAATATGAATGAAAGTGAAAGGCTCTATATTTGTAGAAAGACTGCAGTTGAAATGAAATTTCCTGTAGGAGCATTTGCTCCACTGTCAGGAATAAAGGTTTCTAACCGTGCGACCCTCCAGTACAGTGTTGTCTGATTCTCATCTAAAATGATTTATGACTGTTGCAGCTTCAGAATGGGCTTGCTTCCATGTAGGATTATCACCAAATGTGTGAGGACTTACTATAAGCAGTTGGGACATTTTTGTTTTTTATTCTCAATTAATGTGTTCTCCTTCACTAATTGTTTTTGTACCCTTAATACAACACTGTGTTTTTTAAAATACAATAAGGCATTAATAAGAAAGTTTTTTCCTGAAATTTTTCTTAAAGGATGTATCATTATGTTTTATTCAACATTCTTGAAAATTCTTGTCATGTACTGATCTTTCTTTTTTATGACTTATTCTTGTCATGAAACACATTATTGCACTCTCATGTGTAAATATGTTTCATTACTAATGAAGTATCCACTGATAATGAAACCTAGTATAACTGAGGCAAAATATGAATTAAAACAGTCTTTAAAATTAAATTGTGTCAGAATTGAAAAATGCAGCTAGACTCAAGTTGTATCAAGTCATACATTTATGTTTTTTTATAATTATTATGTTTCTTTAATTCATCTGAGAGAAAGAGAGAAAAAAAAAATTTCATATGTGATGCAGAGACAATTATACTGTATGTTTAAACTGGTAAGGGTTTTCTGTCTGTCAGGCAAAACATGCGCACCCCTGGCCTTTGAAGCTTGATCTTAGTTTCATTCGACAGCTTAGGCCATGACACATGCAACGTGACCCATCAATTTAGCAACCAACTAAAGGCGGACCCAAAATATGGGCGAGTCCTTCTCATGGTGATTGAAGATTCAGGAGCATGCAACCCATGACAGTTAATGCATGGCCATGTACAGACTGAAGAGAGGCAAGGGCAAGCAGTGTATACACGACATTACTGGCACAAACCAAACCCCACAACAACGACAGTGATGTCACAGCAGCACGTCCACAAACAACACGAATGAGAAACAGTAAAATGGTAAAAAACTGTAATTCATACCAAAGATCCTCCTAAAATTCCATAAGAAACGCAAGAATAAATAATTTAGAATATACACACAATATCATCCCTTCTCCAGCCTTGTGGCAATCCTGACGTGAAGACTACAATTCTCATCATGCTCTGCGGTGGATAATTTCATCAATGCAAACACAGTTTCAATATGAGCACCGGCAGATGCATCATGTTATTATAGATAGTCATCAGTCATTTTCTAACCCGCTATATCCTAACACAGGGTCACAAGGGGGGTCTGCTGGAGCCAATCCCAGCCAGCACAGGGCGCAAGGCAGGAGCAAATCCCAGGCAGGGCACACACACACACATACCCGCACACACACTCGCACACACTAAGGACAACAGCTTCTCTTCTTTGAAATTTATTACAGCCTCTATTGATACTCCCTCAGGGCATGATGCCTGGGTGTTTAAAACTTAGCATTATAGTGGTAGACTATACATCCATTTCAAATACTTGTTTTGAGAGATTGTTTAGCTGCAAGAGACTAAATTATTCCAAAATGAGACACCAAATGTTTCCAAAATGGTGGGGGGGGGCACCATTGGCCAAAAAGCATAACTTTGCAGTGCTATGGGATATGACATCTAAACTTGGTACAATGATAGTTGACAGATTAGGACACAAAATTGATTCCAGGGTTGTGCATCTTAAACTATCCTGGTTATGTACTGTAAAATCCATTTTTGGAAGGAAATTTCTAAGATTACTATTTTTTTGTGTTTTATTTAGTTGATATTGCAGTGAACAAAGGTTTTTATTCATATAAAGACTTTCTTTTAAAAATTGGGAGTGTTATTCTCTCTATTCTTCAGCTATTTACACCTCATTATTACATAAACAGAGTAACAGTTTATTTTTGGGTATGTAATTTAGGCGCAATAATGCCAAAAGCCCTATTTGAGGTGTTTATTAAATTTACTAGTGTTTCCAACATTAATGATTAAAAGTTGCTTTCCAAAAAAAATAGGACAGACATTAACAGAATGAATCACACTTGATTCTGCCCTAATGAAAATTTAATTAAACTGATATACCACTGTATGCTATAAAATTATTGAAGATCAAAAAAAATTATATATTTATTTATTTATTTAGCACTCAGTTGAAAGGTTGTGGCACATTCACATACAGCATCTCTCTTATGCATTATGCATCTTTATAATATTATTATTAATAAAATATTCAATTATAATAACTTCTTCATATTACTCTATTATTATTAAGTTAAAATTAATTTGATCTCTCTTCTTAAATTTTTCAAGATTTGTGCTTATCCGGAGTGTTTTGGCAAGTATATACTATTTTAGTTTAGCTATAAAATTACCAGAAAAGACTTTCTCATCACTTTGTTCTAATAAGCTCATGTGTAGTTGTAGTTAGCTTCCTGAAAAGTACATTTTCAATTTTTACATTAATTTTAGTGACTAGGCTATACTTATTTTTTGTGAGTGATTTTCTCAAACCAATAAGACAAACAAATTGACTTAAACCACTTATGTGTCTGATGATGAAATTCACATTCATTGTCATTTATGACACTTATTTGTATAAGTGAGAGAATAGGCTGATAAGGATTTGAAACAGGATGAAAGATGAATTATTGAAAGATATAGAGTAATATGTTTTAGATTTAAGCTTCTGGAGACTCAAGACAACTGCCTGTACACATCTAGAACATATTATACAACAAACAAAAGATGATTATCTATGTTATAGAAAGTCACTTTCTACTTACTGTATAATCAAAAACCTAGGTAAGATCACTTTTGCAACTTCATTTATAATAGGAACAAATTACAGTATAAGTAGAAGGAGGATAGTAGCCTTAATGAAGGTGTATTCCATTACAAACTGCAACTCCAATGTACTGTATATATTATTTATGAAAGAATTATAGTATATCTACTTTAAACAAAGGCTATTTGAGTATTTCCACATGTAGAATATAGAAAGAAAGTGGTGCTAACATGCTGCTTTTTAAATAACTTCAAAAACATACTGCTCAAAAAAATTAAACAGTTAAAGTACACATTGAATCTCGATGAATAAAATATTCAAGTGGAAAATCTTTACTGAGTAATACAGTAATCCCTCCTCCATCGCGGGGGTTGCGTTCCAGAGCCACCCGCGAAATAAGAAAATCCGCGAAGTAGAAACCATATGTTTATATGGTTATTTTTATATATTTTAAGCCCTTACAAACTCTCCCACACTATTATAAACATTTCACACACAGTTATACAGCATAAACCCTTTGTATTCTCTTAGATATTAGGTAAGATTCGTTGAAATTATGTATGTAAACACAGTTTACATACAGTAAAACCTAAATATTATTTTAAAGATATCGAGCGTCTCCGATATCATACGTTACAGCCATTACAACAGACAGGCCACCAGCAATAAATACGTACAATGCAAGAAAAATTGTATACAGTAAAATGTGTGTACAGCGACACTAAACTATGTACATGTAATAAGTACTGTACGTAAATAATTAATTATGGTTACTCACCAACAATGACACGACAACTTGTCCGATAACGATGAGTTTAATTTTACTGCACAACAAAGGATAATGTTACAGCTCTTCTAAAGGAGCCTCTTCAGGCGACTGTTTAGCACTGCCGTTGTTCTTCTTCCAGCACTCTTCAATCCAAATCCCTAAAGCAGATTTCATCCAGACTACTGCCTTATCACGTCCCCTTATTTGCGCCCTGATTAAAGGACACTGCGGCCGTAGATCTTATATGCTTTTCCTCCTTTTTAAATAAAAAGAATCGTGGACTCATTGATGCTGTAATTGTGTCCTACAGCGGTGTAGCTGTTTCCTTCCTTCAACATATCCAAAACTTTAACCTTTTCTGCAATCCTGAAGCATTAGCAGTAACGTGCATTAATGCTGAATGAGTGAGATGAGACTTCCTGGTTAATGCAGCACTCCGTTGCTGAGCCAATCAGCAGCACTCAGGAACTTAACTGCGTGCTCTGATTGGGGTAGCTTCTCAGCCATCCGCCAATAGCGTCCCTTGTTTGAATTCAAATGCGTCCCTTGTTTGAATTCAAATGGGCAAATCAACTGAGGAAGCACACGTACTGTAGACCGCAGACATCCGCGAAGCAGTGAAAAATCTGCGCTATATATTCACATATGCTTACATTTAAAATCGGCGATGGAGTGAAGCCGCGAAAGACGAAGCGCGATATAGCGAGGGATCACTGTACTGTGTAAATTCATTGAGAACAAAATGATGTAACAACAGTCAATGGAAACTGAAGTCACCAATCCATTAGGGGGTCGATTCAACGTCACACCAAAAATCAAAGTCAAAAGTTGAAATCACAGGCCAATCCAACTTGCATGAATTTCATCACGGCAACTCATAAAGTGACTCAGTAGTGTGTATGGCCTCCATGTGCCTGTATGCTCTCCTGACAACATCTGGGCATGCTCCTGATGAGACAGTGGATGATGTCATGGGGGATCTTCTCCCTGACCTTGATCAAGGTATCAGTGAGCGCCTGGACAGTCTGTGGCATTACTTGTCAGCATCGGATGCACCAATACATGACATACCAGAGGTTCTTAATTAGATTCAGATCTGGAGAACGTGCAGCCCATTCAATGGCATCAATGTATTTGTCATCCATGAACTGCCTATTCACTCTGGCCACATGAAGCCTGGTATTATCCTGCACCAGGAGTAACCCACAGCCTACTGCATCAGTGTAAAGTCTGACAATGGCTCTGTGGATTTCATCCTGGTACCTAACAGCAGTCAGGGTACTGTTGCCTTGCATGTGGATCCTCCAAGGATATGCCTCCCCAGATCATCATTGACCCACTGCCAAATCGGCCATGATGGCTGATGTTGCAGGCTGCATAACATTCACCACAGTGTCTCCAGACTCTTTGACATATGTCACATGTGCACTGGCAATCGGAAGGTTACAGATTCGAATCCCGTAAATGCCAAAAGGGACTCTGCTCTGTTGGGCCCTTGAGCAAGGCCCTTAACCTGCAATTGCTGAGCGCTTTGAGTAGTGAGAAATGTGCTATATAAATGCAAAGAATTATTATTATGTGCTCAGTGTGAACCTGATCTCATCTGTTAAGAGAATGGGATGCCAATAGTTGAACTGCCAATTATGGTACTCTCTGGCTAATGCCAGTCGAGCTGCATGGTGATGGGCTGTGAGCACAGGTCCCACTAGAGGATGTCAAACCCTCATGCCACCCTTGTGGAGTTTGTTTCTGACAATTTGGTCAGAAACATGCATTCCAGTAGTCAGCTCGAGGTTGTTTTGTAGGGCTCTGGCAGTACTCCTGATCCTCCTTTCACAAAGGAGCAGATACTGGTACTGCTGCTGGGTTGATGCCCTTCTACGGCCCCTTCCACATCTCCTCATGTAATGGCCCGTCTACTGGTATCTCTTCTATGTTCTTGAGACTGTGCTGGGAGGCACAGCAAAGCTTCTTGCAATTACACGCATGGATGTACTGTCCTGGAGGAGCTGGACTACCTGTGCATCCTGAATCAGCCACAGGTACCGCCTCATGCTACCAGTAGTGAAAAGGACACTAGCAAAACGCAAAACTAGAGACAAATTGGTCAGGAAAGAGGGAGAGATCAATTGTCTGGCCACCACCTGCAAAACCATTCTCTTTTTGGAGTTGTCTTGCTGTTGCCTCTCTGCAGGTCACTAGTGATGAATGAACTCCGCAGTGTTCGTTTCACCTCGAGTTCAGAGAAATAATGGAAGTGTTTGCGAATATCGTCATTGGGGACAGACTAACTAAAGTAGATTTGACTGGGTTATAATGGTGCAATCATCTTTTAAATGTCTGTGCAGCCTAGGGAAATGTCTGCTAACTATAATGGACCAAATATTATATCCAAAAATGTGACCTGAGCTGTGTGGCAGCAGTGCCAACCGCTGCACCACCATGCCTCTGTGAGATCAAAGAAGAAAGAACACAGTCAGAGACATGCATACGTATATTTCATCAAAACAAAGTGGAAATATAAAAAATATACATAGGTCGTTTTATGTTGATTTTTCTGTGAAAAGCTATTGCTTTGTGTGCTTTTCAGAAAACTCAGCTTTTTTGGAAAAATATTAAGCCCTAGGCTGCGGTGGGTTGGCACCCTGCCCGGGATTGGTTCCTGCCTTGTGCCCTGTGATGGCTGGGATTGGCTCCAGCAGACCCCCGTGACCCTGTGTTCCGATTCAGCGGGTTGGAAAATGGATGGATGGATTCATCCCTAGGAGAAAAGGGAGAAAATATCAGAAAATTCAAAGTTGTGTGTCGTGATTGAAGTTACTGGCTCGTTCTGTTTTTTGAAGTTGTGATGAAGGCTCTCCAAATTGTCTGTGCTGATGCTTTGTCCCTTTCCTTCCATCAAAAAAAATAGACGTCTTGTAGATAGTAAAAAATCTTTCATTATTATTATTTCATAGACTCTCCTATGTTTTTGGTGTTGTCAGACTCTTTCAGGGTTTGTTTTCATTCTCCATGTGACTAATTATGCATACATAGGGCACACACATCCTTCTCTTATATAGATGTGGAACTTATCTGGTGACAGATGATATCTCAATTGGTGACAAACAAAGATAGTTATTTATGCTGTATATGTTTCATAAAAATAAAATTTGAGAACCTGCATTATTTACTTAACTGTTAAATTAAATTGAGTTTACCTACTATACACTGTTTTAATGTGCCTTTATGGATGTACATTTTATAGCACTTGTTGTTATGGAAAATGTAAAAAACTGGTATGAATACTGATGCTATTGTAGTTCACCGGCTGCCTTAGCACCTTTGGTTTCCTTGAAGTCAACCTGTTCTGTTTATATCTGCATGAGCTTTCTCTGCTAACCCTGAGTTTCTCCCAGTGTTCAAATCTGTAGTGTGTCAGCCAGTAGACTAGTGATACTACTTGTGAGCAAATCATGTACTCTTAATACTGCCAACCACTGCGCGACTATGCCTTCGTGAGATCATAGTGAAAGATATGCAAGCTTCGTAACCAGCCTTTAATGCAAATGATCAGTATTATATACCCGGGGGGGCAGTCCCAACCAATATTGGCTTTTACAGGGATGTCATGCTGGCCTCGCTAAACATGGGACGCTGGAAAAAAAGTTCTCCTAAACCATCCGGATTATCAGTAAACAATTCGATAAACAAGAGTGAACTGAAGCGGAGCAAATTCGCTGTTCAACACTAGTTGTCACTTCATTTGCACCAAAGCAGGTGAAGTTGATTCACAATTGCTTAAGCTTCCTAACTGGACAGAATTATATTCCTGAAGCTTAATCGACTTGGTGTCAGACTGTGATGATTAAGTGTTCCCTTAATTTGTTTTCTGTAGTGTATTTTTGATTTCCTTTTGTTACCATTTTACTTTGCTCAGGCTACTTGTATCTACCAGCTTTCTTGATGTTTGCCTCTACTCTATGCTGTGGTTAATTACGGAATGAGGTTTAAAAGTAGCTTTGGAAAATAACATAATTTGCTTGCAATCTTTCATCAGTCTTGTCCACTGTTATTTCATTTTACTTAAAAGTAAGCATTGCACAATAGAAAACATCCAAATAACTAAATGAGGATTCAGAAATGACACATAGAGCAACAATATCTTCAGTATACCCTTCTTATCTTAACACAGGTTGCAGTCAGTCAGTGACAGTCAGTGTCACCTTGATGTTGTAAAGTTATTTCCAGGAAAGCATGGATTTTACATATTGGATAAGTACCAAATAAGCTGTAAAATTACGTGGTCAGTTCAGAATATTTTAAGGAAAGGTAATGGAATAAAACAGAAAGTAGGATTATCCTCTATCTAGTGTTAGTGATGTCACTGCTAAAAAGTGTTCTGCAAATTAAACAAAAAGATTACATATTAAAAGTTTCAAAACTTATTTAGTTTTAAAACATCTCTTTAGTATGTCAGTAACCCATCTACTTCTCTATTTGGATGTACTAGACTACTTTTTTTTTCTTTACAGAGTTGTTTTTAATGGTTAAAAAGGCAAAGATCAGTATCTGATTTAATAACATAATCAGGGTTCCCACGCGTCCTGGAAAACCTGAAAAATTTGAGGGTTATTTTCCAGTCATTGAAATGACCTGGAAACTGATCGAAATGGCCAAATGTCCTGGAAATAATCTTTCTTGTCCTGGA
Organism: Erpetoichthys calabaricus; assembly: GCF_900747795.2. Classification (NCBI taxonomy): domain Eukaryota; kingdom Metazoa; phylum Chordata; class Cladistia; order Polypteriformes; family Polypteridae; genus Erpetoichthys; species Erpetoichthys calabaricus. Next base: position 121,097,254 of record NC_041402.2, read on the forward strand.
ATTTTATTTCTGTTTTCGCTTTTTAATTTTTCTGTTTGAAACAGCTTGCTGTTCGTAAGTCTAGATATGATGACAGCTGAGCTAGGTCGTGGCCTCTGCTGCGCAATGTCTCCACCTACTGAGACATGTATAGGCAATTATATTTATAAATGATTCTTTGACTTGTGGCTCATTTGATGGAGTACTGTATTGCCAAAGCCCCTCTTACAGCATTGCAGAAATGCCAGGATGCGATATGTCCAATACCTTGATGATGAAAAAAAGAAGAAAAAGGAAACTGAAAATGACAAGCAAAGAGAAGAGCTCCGCTCTGAAATCACAAAAGTGGCAGCAAAGAGACAGAAAATAATCACTAGCATTGAGGCAATGCAAGAAGAAGCAGATGCAATGGCAGAGAAGGCTGAGAGAAAACAGGACTTTACACTGCTCACAAAATCTAATGCCTATTGTAAAAGTGTTGCTGAAAAAAAGAAAGAGGTCATCGGTCTGGATGCAGTTTTATCAGACCTCAAGGAGCAACACCAGCATTGTTTCTAAACCTAGGCCTACACCAGATGCCTTTTTCATAGGTTACACTACAGTGACTTATAGATTGTTTTTTTTTTTCCAATATACTGGAGTTCAGGCTCTTATCCTTTGTTCCTAGTATTCTTTCTAGTTTAACCAAGTTTTCAACTCAGGAATTGATGGCAAGGCTATTATGATTTAAAATGGATGTATTTTGCTTCTTTTCCCACAAAGATAAGTTCTTTATTATAATCTTTGTCGTTGACTTATGCAAATTCTACAGCTGCTGTATTCCCAGTAAAGCTACCAGTTGAAAGTTAACTCTGATTTGTTTAGTCACGTGCCAATTGTTGCATATATTAGTGTTATAGGCATCATACACATGATATAGGCAATAAATTGGCTTTATGCAGTTTTGTTTAATACAAACATTGTACATAAATTTATTTGATACAAACAATGACATAATATGTAATATGCAAGTAACTTTTACTGAAATTAGGTCACTATGGTAGCCTATTTCATGGTGTCATCAACAGCTCTATACTGAACATTATGGAATTGCTCAGTATATGTCACTGTTTGGATAGTTTTCCACAATCCAAGAGGCATTTATTTCTTTAAAAGAGTTTTGCAGTTTAAAACAGTGTGTAACAAAAAGAGGTCAAACAACTCCATTATACATCAGTGCATTAATTGGTGTTGCCTTTATGTAATTTAGCATATCGGTGACACTAAGTCCCTGCATAATCAAAGAGAAATTAAAATGGCGTTAAGCCTGCGACTAAAGTGTATGACTGTATGACCAGATCCTGTCATGAATTTCTGGAAAAAGCTCCTGGAAATGTCCTGGAAAATGATTCCTTAAAAAGAGTGGGAACCCTGATAATGCTATGGTTGCAAAGCCAAAGAGGAGAGGAGTGGAAAGCAAAAACTCCATCCAGCGTACATTCCAAAGCCAGAAGACTGCCCAGTCTCTGGGCATTCTACAAAACTGAAACTGGAATATTTACTGTCTGCATAGTAAATATTGAATACATATGATGAGAAGTCTGAGAAGATTTGATGGAGTGGGTATTATTATTCTTTATCATTTCTAGAATAAAAGTTACTGAGTATGATGATCATATGGCAGTGGCCTAGACTATCACCAAAGTATATCAGAAAGAGAAAACAAAGACAAAAGAATTAATCTTTTACAGCTGGCTAAATTAAAAAAGTATGTTTTTAGTTTTTTTGGGCTAAATAGGTCTGTGAGCAACACATGCATGCAAATATTTTTAGAAGGCATTGTTGGCTGGAGTTGGTGTATTTGAGTACAATTTGTCAGTTATTATCATCATCATCATCATCAGACACATCATCCTTAACATGGGGTAAACATGATAAAAAAAAAATAAAACAACGATGTTTCTCATGTTGACAAAAAAGAAATGAAGGTTAGAGTTAAAACATTTCACCTATACAGCTTTTTGTGCAGCCGAGATGCATCTACTTTAATGTATTTTTCAGCTTCAGAATAACCTTTACTGATTTTTCCTGAAGTTACCACATTATGTTCCCTTTTCCCATCCAATCAAATGTTATCTTACTTTCTTTGCTATTTGTTATTATTACTTTTAAACAATTTTTGAATTTAATTTTGGAAATTAATTAGGATGAATAAGAAGGTGTTGGAGGGGTAAGGCTGGCCTGCTAAATCCATTTTTGAATGCTGCCAAAGTGACCCCTATAAAAAAGCACAATGAAAATGATAATAAAGATTTTGCATTTTGTCTTACATATTTGCATAGATTTTCAATTTCACATTTTACATTTCAAAATAAACATAAATAATTTTCTATGAAAGGAAGCTTTTGTTTTTTGTGTTGTAAATTAATTATTCGTTATTAGTGTTGTAGTAAAAACTGATATAGATTACTGAATGTGCTCTGTGGAAGAGTTACAGAAATGCTTTGTTTTTAGGCATTTGTGTATCATAACAATCACTGTTTCCTTTTCACTTAAAAGTCAAATTGTCCTCTAATAAATTTTCCAGTAGATGGCAGAATTGCATTGAAAATACTTTAGCCAGCACCTACATATACTGTAGTAATATAAAGATTTTTAAGCACAAAGTATTTTTGTCCTTTCCTAAAAATGTCTTTTAACAAATTACTTAAAACAACAACAATGTTTATTTCTATAGCACATTTTTGTACAAAGGATGGGCTCAAAATACAGTTACATGTATAGAGAAACAAATTACATTTAGATAAGAATAATAATGAATGAATAGTATACAAAAGATAAATCAATAATGTATACTTATATAAGAAAGATATATAATTAACACTAGAATTACCAAAGCCTATGAACAAATGCGTAATCCTGGCCCACCTTAAATCCATTCGCACCTCTCCATCAGTATCTTTTGTATTGTAAATGTGTCATTCAACACAAGCAGCAAACAGCCTGCTGTCTTATCCCCCCGCCCACCGCCGCAGTTCAATTTCCAAATAAGGTTCTCTGTGTTTATGTTGGAATGACGTGCTGGAGTTGCAGAGGGCAAATAATATTTTGTCATTTGGAATACATACATTTCATGTGTGTTCTGTGTCTACAACAATCTATGCAAACACATCGTTAAAACAAACGTTTTCATGTTTTAGTAATAATTGACAAAATGTAGACATGAAAAGTATAATGTGTGAAGCCTGAAGTCCAAATATCAAATATACACTTTCACAAAAGGTACAAGTATAACGAAACAAATGCACTTTTATTCAAGAAAATAACTGCAGAAAATGAACTTGCATTAGGATGCGACATTGACACGCATCTAATATGACCACTTTGGTGGTGTAGCGGTAAGAACTACTGACTCGTAAGCAAGACGTTCGTGGTTTGATCCTCGACGCCTCTGTTTTGAGTAGTGAGCTGATCTTATTCTTACTAATACAGAATAAAAACATACATTTGATTTGAGTCAGTAACAGCTGCTGTAAATTTATGGTACTTGTAAAGGTTAGCCTTTTTTTTTTATTCAGTTTTATTCTCTCAGTCACGTTCACGCTCGCCCTAATCTGACATTGCTGCTTTCAAATAAAGACGTGCTATAGTCATATTAGATGCGTGTCAATGTTTTCTGCAGTTATGTTTTTGAATAACAGTGCACTTGTTTTGTTATACTTGTACCTTTTGTGAAAGTATATATTTGATATTTGGACTTCAGGCTTCACACACTATACATTTCATGTCTACATTTTGTCAATTAATAAAACATGAAAAACGTTTCTGTTTTAACAATATGTTTATGTAGATTGTTGTAGACACGGAACACACATGAAATGTATGTATTCCAAATGATGATACATTATTTATCCTGTACAACTCCAGCACTTCACTCCAAGATAAACACTGAGCATTGAGAACCTTATTTGTGAATTGAACTGTGGCAATGGGCGGGGGGATGGGATAGCAGGCTGCTTGCTATTTGTGTTGATTGACACATTTACAACACAAAAGACATTGACGGAGAGGTGTGAACAGATTTAAGGTTTCATAGGCTTTGGTAATTCTAGTGTTAAGAGAAATAGAGTCATTAAATATAGAATTGTGTTTAAAGTTTCTAAATAACTGTCCCATGATAAGATCAGGCCAGGGTGGACAGGAAAAAAAACATGCCAGTTAGGCTAGAGAAAATAACAATATGCAGGTGTTCCACACCAAAAGATTGCCCAGCCCCCACTGAGCATTTTGCCTATCGTAACTATCGTCATTCTTCATTGTTTTTTTGTTTTTTTGGCTTTGTCTTAGAGGATTCGATAGAGTGGGTCTTGTGATAAGCTGGGTTTCCACTTTCTTTTAGACATCGCAGGAGACTGCATAGGACCTGGATCAGCCACCAGAGAAGAACCTGAGAAAGCAGAGAAAAGTAAAGATTATTAATGATTGCAAATTCACTGAAAAGAGTGATAATTCTATGCCTATCTACTGTAGGTTATTAAGAGTGGAACTAAAGCGAAGCTACAAAAAAGCAAATTAAAATAGTGGGATTTTAGGCGTTTCTTAAAATGTTCCACAGTATTAGCTTGAGTAGTATTAGAGTGCACCAGTATCATTGTGACACATGTTCCAGACAATCAGCTTTGAGTATTTGGTGTAATTCCCATCCACTTACTCATTACCTGTATACTCATGATGTTCCTGAGTTAGCAGAAATTCTGCCCTCTACTTTGTACCTGAAGTGTGGGGTATGAGAGGCAGTGACCATTTTAACTGTTGTCTGTATGAAGGGGGCAGCCATCTTGGCTATAGTCACTGAGGAGCAGCCATCTTGGACCTAGTCTGAGAAGGGAACGGCCATCTTAGCTGTAGTCTGAGAAGGGTTGGCCAGCTTTGGTAGCCGAGGACAGCCTTGGAAGCCGAGCCTTTAAAGAAACATGGTAGTTACCTATGGGTGGAGCATGCATCCTAGTCCTTTGGCACAGATAGTACAGAGTGTATGAGTGGCAGACCCATATAGAGTATGTACAAGAAGATTTTAGGGAGTCTTTAGACTCTGTTACACTACAAAGGAGCCTGGCAGTGTTGGCAGTGCAGCTCACACACACCTGCATCATTTTATCCACATAAACAAGCCCACCTGTACCCAACTACCAAACCATCCCACTAATAAAATGATCATTAAACAAGAAAATAAGTGTGCCTTACAAACAGCAACTTTATTGAAAGATTCAAGGGCACACAGTTTGCATTCATAACCTCATCCACACCATCCCACTTATAAAATTAAACCTCATAATCCATCCATCCATCCATTATCCAACCTGCTATATCCTAACTACAGGGTGACGGGGATCTGCTGGAGCCAACTCCAGCCAACACAGGGCGCAAAGCAGGAAACAAAACCCGGGCAGGGTGCCAGCCCACCGCAGGGTGCACACACACACACACACACACACACACACACACACACACACACACACACTAAGCATGCACTAGGGACAATTTAGAATCGCCAATGCACCTAACCTGCATGTCTTTGGACTGTGGGAGGAAACTGGAGTATCTGGAGGAAACCCACGCAGACACGGGGAGAACATGCAAACTCCACGCAGGGAGGACCCGGGAAGTGAACCCGGGTCTCCTAACTGCGAGGCAGCAGTGCTACCCACTGCGTCACCATGCTGCCCAACCTCATAATCCCAACTATATAATGATTTATAAAGGTGGAAAGATACCAAGATGCCAAAAAAGCAACTTTACCAAAACAAATTCCAAACATTACAATTATGACATCTTTGCCTCAGAGTTGCACAATGTGTGCTAAGCATCAACATTTTTAAAATGCATGAATAAAGCAGGAGAAACAAAAATTACAGCAAAATATCCACACTAACTTACTTATTTGTATACTGATGCATAATCCCATATGAAAAAAGAAGAACACACAAGAATTGTTTAAAAGTATGACAAAAAAAAAAACTGCAAACAAGGACCCAGTAGAGCAGTGAGCCTGTAATAACCCAAATGGGGTTTATAGTAGCATATGCTTTATATATTTGTATTTCACCACATTATGCAAACCTGTTTTCAGTTTAACAGGTTGAGTCAGACATGCATAAGCATCAAAAGGTACCTCAACCAGCAGAAGCTCAGCTATCACAGCATTCACATCTTTCTTGATGTATTTAACTAATGAAGTGAGATTATACATTTGTAATATAGAACACACACAAGTACAAGTCTATCCTTTCTACCTCTATCAATCACAAATGTGTTATGTCTATAGGCAAATAGTGGCTTTTGAACCAGATGCTAAAGATATGCCCATCTGGTATGCACTCATTCTCTTGACATTCAGTACTTTTTTCCACCACTAAATATAAAACAGCTAAACACATCAGAATCCATGTTTTGCTTCTTTCTGGTAAAAATAGTAGACAAGAGATAGCCACAGATATAGTGTCTCCATGTAGAGTGGCCGTTACACGCCTTAATGGAGACAGGCAGACAGAAAGTGCGAGACAGAGGAGAGAGAAGGCCTGTAAGAATGAATGCTGCCCAGAGGTCTCTGACACTTTGGCAATGTTTCCGTGATGTATGCTATGTTGAGAATGGCTGAGAAAGACAGACTGAGAGAGGGAGACATACACAAAGACAGAGTCTCATAGAGAGTTATCTCCCTGGAAGCCTGTTCCTGGTATGACCCTACAAAGGCATAATACGGACCAGCTTAAATAGAACCTTTTATTATATATCAAAATATTCTTCAGCATCAGTTTTGCCTTTTTCATTTCAAAATTAATTTTCAACAAAAGTTAATGTGACTTGTGTGTCCCTACAACTAATGGTATAATTCTGAAAAATGTATCATTTCCTAATCATTGAATTCTATTTTTCATTATGTAGACCTGTTCCATTTCTGCACTGCTTGAACACTCATATAAAAGGGGTGGCAATTTTATCTTAGTTGTGTATTTCTCAACCATTAGTTGTGTATTTCTCAACCATTGATCTTTTTCATTCTGTAGCCTTATGGTTTCAAATTGGTGATACGTTTTAAAAAAAAAAATGTTTAACAGCAACCTTTCCTTTGGCACACTCTCATACGGTAGTGAAGAGTTATTGCTCACCTTATTGTAAATTTAATTTTCCTTTGTTCATTCTGCATTTTTTGGAGATTGTAAAAGAACTGTTTTCACATTTTGCTTTTCTGAGAGAATGATAAGTGAAGAAACTCACTGGGGACACTAAGAAGGTCAGATGTGTGTTGCAAACCAGAAGTCTTAACTTTCATCTATTAGATTTCATTTAAATATCACAGGAAGCTTCCTTGCATACAGCTATTTTAACAACAGGCATGATTCCCTCCAACCCCCAAAGCCCCCCCCCCCCCCCTCCAAAAAATGACCTGTAAATGAAAGTAGGCTATAGGTTAAAAGTTGTTTGTATCTACAGTTCTTCATCTACAGTATTACTTCTGTTATACAGGAACAGATCATTGTGCTACAGTGGACATCTCTGTCTTAAATGCATATTGCCATTGAACTAAGCTGTGCAATACAAAACAGCATTTAATTACAGAAGTAACTAGGGGGCTTTGCCCCCTGCTCGCTTCACTCACCAACCCCTCCTCCCTGCCTGCGCTTCGCGCTGTTGTGAAGAGGGGGGCTGAACGCACCCCAAGGAGACATGTCCGCTCCTCCGAAACCACGCTTAAACGGTGATACAATGGGATACAAATACATTTTTTTAAAACTCCTCTTTGCTCGATCAGCTATTGACTTGCTGCTGCTGTTTTGCCGCGTGATCTGCACTTCGCTCACCTGCACCTTCCCTTCCCCCCCGCCACTGCTATGTGCTGCCATGCCATGTGATCTGAACTTCGCTCACATACCAATTCTCCCCCTCAATTACCCCAACCCGAACCACTCCGTTGTGAAGAGTGTGGCTGAATGCACGCCAAGGTGACACGGTCGCTCATCTGAAACCCCTCTTAAACGATGATACATTGGGAAGCAAGCAACAGTTGTTTTTTTACCTCCACTTTGCTCGATCAGCTACTGGCTTGCTGCTAACTTCCTGCTGCTTTTGTTCCGCGTGATTGGGATTTCAGGCGGCGCTTCAAAAGTTTAAAAGCCTGTACAGCACCTGTCCTTTTGTCCTCACACTATACAATCTCGTTTCGCTTTTCCGTTATTTCAGCGAGTAATATTTTCCGTTTGTTTGTGCTAATGTGATCTTTAGACTCATGTTTTTGAGACTTTTGAATTTTCCTACTTCCATTATCCTACTGGGTGCGGACAATGGCGGCGCGCACAGATGCTGCGGCTTTGTGCTCCCCGAATAGGTGCTCTTTTCTGCTATTATTTTTCTTAATATTGACTTTCATCGCTTTACACATGGAAGCGAACATCCACTACAGTCGTCAAAAGCTTCTACAGATCGGCTCTAATAGCAAAGATAATTATTATAACACAGAAGCAATACCACAGGAGATTCTCAGATCACCGGGACCTACGATGACTCCTATACTTAGAAGACGGCCATGTAGACAGCGCAGGGAGAGGAAGCAAAAAAGAGGCAAGCGAGCAGGATTACTAACTAGGCTAAAGGCTGCTCCGCATAAAACCCCTCTTCCTAGTGTTTTTCTTGTGAATACTAGATCACTCGCAAATAAAATGGACGAGCTCCGACTGGATATTTCCACACATAAAACTACAAGGGACTGCTGCCTTTTGATTTTTTCGGAGGCGTGGCTGGATCCCACCATACCGGACACAGCAGTTGAGCTTGCAGGTTGCACACTCCATCGAACCGATCAAACCCCCGATTCCGGTAAGAAAACAGGTGGAGGGCTGTGTGTCAATACTAATAATGCTTGGTGCACTAATATAACTATAATCAACAAGTTTTGTTGTCCGGACGTGGAATATATGATGCTAAGATGCCAACCATTTTACCTACCGAGAGAATATACCGTCGTTATTGTTACGGCAGTATACATACCTCCTCAGGTTAATGTTAAGTCAGCGCTTGAAAAATTGTTTGACATTATCAGTAAACAACAGAACTCGCATCCTGATGCAGTTTTTATCATTGCTGGGGATTTTAATCAAGCGAATCTTAAGGATGTATTCCCCAGATTTTATCAGCATGTACATTGTAAAACCAGAGGGGAAAACACCTTAGACCACGTCTATACAAACATAAAAGACGCCTATAAGGTCATTCCACGCCCCCACTTCGGCAGATCTGATCATATCTCTTTGTCTCTTGTTCCAGCGCACAAAGCCCTTATCAGCAGTACTAATCCAATTAGCAAGACTGTTAAAGTTTGGTCTGAAACGGCCATTTGCCAACTCCAGGACTGCTTTGAACAAACAGACTGGAATATATTTTCTCATCAGACAGACTTAGAGCCATATACTTCATCTGTGCTGTCATATATTAATTACTGTGTGGACAATGTCACTGTCAACAAAAGGATTAAGGTCTACCCAAATGAGAAACCATGGATGAATAGTGAAGTCAAACAGCTGCTCAGGGAAAGGGACAAAGCCTTTAAATTAGGAGACACCTCAGCCTATAGAGCTGCCAGAGCCAACCTCAAGAAGGGCATCAAGTCTGCTAAACTAATGTACAAACAACAGATTGAGGAGGACTTTGACAGTCACTCAAACTCACAGTGGATGTGGCAAGGCATCCGATTAATCACGGATTACAAAAAGAAAAATGACGTACAAGACACACTGGCCAATAACAATGCCAACCTAGCAGAGGAACTTAACAGTTTCTTTGCATGGTTTGACAAGGACAATAACCAGCTTCCAGTCAGCTTCGAGCTAAACGGAGACTCACAGCCTTTGGTCGTACACATACATGATGTGCGGTGGGCACTCGAAAACATCAATACAAGGAAAGCAGCAGGTCCTGATAATGTGCAAGGATGTGTGCTCCAGGCCTGCGCTGACCAATTAGCGGAGGTATTTACACACATATTCAACCTCTCTCTCTCCTCAGGTGTAGTCCCCTTGTGCCTGAAATCCGCAACCATTGTACCTGTTCCCAAAAAAACGAGGATAACCTGTCTTAATGACTATCGACCAGTTGCTCTCACCCCTGTCATCGCAAAGTGCTTTGAATGACTGGTAATCACCCACATCAAAGCCTCCATCCCAGCTGATCTAGACCAACACTAGTTTGCCTATTGGTTAAACAGATCAGCTGTGGACGCCATCTGTGTGGCTATACATGCTGCCCTCTCGCACCAGGAAAAGCCAAACGCCTATGTTAGGATGCTCTTCATTGACTACAGCTCTGCATTTCATACCATCATACCTAACCAGCTGATCCAAAAACTCTATGCACTAGGACTTGCTCCATCCATATGCAACTGGTTACTGGATTTTATCACCAACCGCCCCCAGTCTGTCAGGATGGGCAAACACACATCCTCCACCCTAACCCTGAGCACTGGTGTGCCGCAAGGATGTGTACTAAGTCCCCTTCTCTATGCACTCTTCACCCATGACTGTCAACCCATCCACCAATCAAACATTATTGTTAAATTTGCGGATGATACAACTGTCATCAGGCTTGTAACAGACAACAGTGAAGCTGCATATAGGGAAGAGGTTCAGAATCTGACAGAATGGTGCAACACCAACAACCTGGTCTTAAATACCAAAAAGACCAAAGAAGTTATTCTGGACTTTAGGACCACTAAAAAGACCAATCACAGTCCGATAACAATCAATGCAGATGCTGTGGAGAGAGTTTCCAGCTTTACGTTTCTAGGAGTCACCATCTCAGAGGACCTGTCCTGGGCTGACAACAACTTGGCTATATTAGGCAAATCACAACAACGCTTCTATTATCTCAGGAAGCTAAGGAGAGCTGACTTCCCCCTGAAGCTGCTGGTTAATTTCTATAGATGCACTATAGAGAGTATTTTAACTAACTGCATGATGGCCTGGTACAACAGCTGCACCAAGGCTGCTAAAGAAGCCCTGCAGCAGGTCGTAAAAACAGCCATTATAGAGACTGAACTGCCATCACTCGAACTCTCGTATAAGACTTGCTGTGTGAGAAGGGCCAAAAACATTCTCAAGGACAAAACTTACCCTAGAAATTCTTTGTTTGAGCTCCTCCTGTCAGGCAGATGCTTTAGGTCAATCCGTGTACGCACAAACAGACTAAAAAATAGCTTTTTCCCATCTGCCATACACTTTCTGAACTCTGAATCTCCTCAGTCTGTAGAATATGTAATGTACTATTCATTAACAGGTGCAATAATAATTTATGCTGCTATACTTTGAGCAATAATAATAATTTGCTCTGGTTACTTGATCACTTAACACTGTATATGATATATTTGGAATTATTTGACTTTTCTTTAAATGCACCTCGGGGCTGTCACAAAAAGTAATTTCGTTGTGTTACACAATGACAATAAAGTGCTTGAACTTGAACTTGAACTTGAACCATCTCTAACCTGCTCTGCATGTGCATCACAGGACTTACTTACAAAGGTTGTAAATATGACATGACGTGCCTGTTTCGTGGGATGTGAAAGTGTCTCTCTTCAAAAGATCTCTCTTCAAAAGTGTCTCGTAATATGAAAATCAAAAACTTTTCCAAGATTTTAAAAGACTGCTCAGAGTCTTACGTTATGCTTCATAACTTCACTTACCTTGCACATATAGCCACAGCAAAAGATGGAAAAAGTTGGAGGTTTGGGATTCATGTTTTTTCTTGAAATATTTGTTGGTTAATTTTCTTGGTGTTAAATGAAAGATTGGGGCTCTCATATATTTAAAAATGTTCTCTACGGATGTGCAGGTCTATAGGAGAGAGGTGAACACCTCAAATATAAAATTCAGTATTAGAAGCAATGCTGGACGAAATGGCCATGTGATCACATTCAATTAACTAGGTGCTTGATATTATTATAAAATGTGAATGGCTCCTCAGTCACAAGGTAGGTAACAATCTCCAGATTGATGCCTTTACATTTTTTTACTTATACCTTTTAGCATAAATATCCTCCCAAAAATAAACAATACTGTACTCCTTAGCATCAAATATTTGTAGAAATTAAACAAAACATCAAGGTGAACTCAAAACACAACACAGCCCACCTTGGAAAGCACATACTGTATACATAGTGCAAAGGGCAAAAGCTACTTCAGCAAAACCATGGCTAATATCAAAACAAAAACATGCAACACATTTTGTTGGGTAGAATGATATGTCTGTTCAGAAACATCAGCAAAATGTTCCTATGGATTTATTGTATCTTAACATCATTCCGTACCTGGACCACATCATGAGGACAAGGGACACAGATACACTGTCAATCTGCAGTTTATTTGGCATTTCGTTCAGTAGCACACCTTGTAGATAAGAGAACCAATTTTAACATTTACATTTCAAAGATATTATGCTGCACCTTCAAATAAACTTATTTATCCATCTATCCATCCATTTCTATTGTGTTGATGTCAGTGAAATACTGTTTGAAGCAGCAATAAGGCTTCTTTAGTGCTACATGAAGCAGTTCTCTTTTACATCTTAGGGTTTTCCGTCTACACAGATGATGATTATGCATCTGTTGAGGTGAAGAGAAAAACGATAGAATGGATGAAAGAAATTAAAAATCAGCACCAAGCAACTCTGATCCAAGTACAATGCACAAGAAAAAAAAAATTTCACTGCAAATATGTGTGACGTCTTTTTGAAATTAAATACAGAAATAGCTAAAACTTTTATGATATTTATGTTACTTTTTTCATTTTGCATTATTTTACATACGTCTGGTATAGTTCGTGTAGCAAAATTATTTCTAAAAGACAGTTGATATAGCCAGAGCAGGAAATAAAATGTTTTTTCCCAATATATTTAGCGTTTACTCATTAGCAAGGAAAATATAAGTGCCTACATTTTTGTTTTACTTTCAGTAATGTTTGCAAAACCTTAAAAAAAAGAAAAAAAATCTTCTGGATTTCCTACTTTTGAGCATGACTGTCTTCCTGGTAACACCCATTACACTCCAGCACACAGTCCTGTGCTTTCTGTGCTTGATCAATGTTTACATCTGTCACATTGCTGGACTGCACTGTTGCATGCTCTACACAGCTTTTACTTGCATTTGATTTATTATTGGCATCTCTCTATTTTTAAATAAAGAAATTAATTAATTCAAGTTGGTAATCCATTTCGTATAATGGATTAACAATAACAGACATACCCGGTAGGAGCCTTTTCATAGTGTGTTTAAGAATATACAACCAACTATGTACATATTGTACTGTAAAGCAGTGGCTCTAAAGTTTGCCGATGGTGGCTACAGGCTTTCGTTCCAGCTGGTTTCACAATCTGTCACGTATTTACCTCTACTTGATCTCTTTGGTAATCTGACTTTTTCTTTCTCACACTCTGCATTCAGAAAAGCACATCAGTCTGAAGTTTTCAATTATAAGAGGTTTTGAAATATGTGTTTTGCCATGCTTTAATGGCTTATTTCTCTTTGGATATTTTTCTTTTGAATTAGCTTTTTTCTGTGTCATTTCCTCCCTTAAGTGTATCCTAAGAATGACAATTAACAGCAAGCAGAGCAGTCACAGGACAGATGACACTGAAAGCTGAAAGGCTATTATTACTTCAGTGTCTGAGCCACTAATTTGCTCATCAGTAAATAATGGATTAAATAACCAGAACACCTGGAAAGGCAGAATGAATATCATGATGATAAGGATGATGAAAGTCTTAGAAATCAAAAGTTTAAAAATAAAGCTAAAACATCCTCAAGTAACATACATAAAATGTTGCTATATTCCAATAAAAGCTTAGAAAACCCACTTTTCTAATATTTTTTGATTGGCCAACAAAACATAGAACTGCAAATAACAGCTTGAGTAGCTAAGGTAGAAGTCCAATTATAAGCTGACATTGGTTGTAACAAAAACCTGCAGCCAAAGTGAGCCACTAGGAGTGAACTTGAAAACCACTGCTGTAGAGTACAAGCTCAAAGAACAGGTCATACACAATACACATAAGATATGGAGTAAAAGTGGTAAAAAGGCATTCAAGCATCAAATCACAGAATTTGGGTAATTGATAGTCAGCATAACTTTAAGGCTTGTATAAAAAATCTGTAGTGCCTGGATATGAATTTATATACCATTCTTAGGCCACTGCACCCCTTCCATATCTATATGTTGAATCTTTGTAGATAGATAGATAGATACTTTATTAATCCCAAGGGGAAATTCACATACTCCAGCAGCACCCTACTGATACAAAAAACAATATTAAATTAATCCATCCATCCATTTTCCAACCCGCTGAATCCGAGCACAGGGTCACGGGGGTCTGCTGGAGCCAATCCCAGCCAACACAGGGCACAAGGCAGGAAACAATCCTGGGCAGGGTGCCAACCCACTGTAGCAATATTAAATTAAAGATTTATAATAATGCAGGTCAAACAGACAATAATGGGGCGGAGTGGTGGCTCTGAGGCTAAGGATCTGCGCTGGTATCCTGAAGGTTGCCGGTTCGAATCCCCGTCACTGCCAAAAGAGATCCTACTCTGCTGGGCCCTTGAGCAAGACCCTTAACCTGTAATTGCTTCAGGGGCGCTGTACAATGGCTGACCCTGCGCTGTGACCCCAAGGGTTATGCGAAAACTAACAAATTTCTAATACGAGAAATCGTATAAGACGAAAAAAAAAAAAAACTTTATATAATGTTAACGTTTACCACTCCCCCTCCCCCCCCCAAGGGTGGAATTGAAGAGTCGCATAGTTTGGGGGAGGAATGATCTTCTCAGTCTGTCAGTGGAGCAGGACAGTGACAGCAGTCTGTTGCTGAAGCTGCTCTTCTATCTGGAGATGACACTGTTTAGTGGATGCAGTGGATTTTCCATAATTGATAGGAGCCTGCTGAGCGCCCGTCGCTCTGCCACAGATGTCAAACTGTCCAGCTCCATGCCAACAATAGAGCCTGCCTTCCTCACCAGTTTGTCCAGGCGTGAGGCGTTTTTCTTCTTAATGCTGCCTCCCCAGCACACCACTGCGTAGAAGAGGGCGCTCGCCACAACCGTCTGATAGAACATCTGCAGCATCTTATTGCAGATGTTGAAGGACGCCAGCCTTCTAAGGAAGTATAACCGGCTCTGTCCTTTCTTACACAGAGCATCAGTATTGGCAGTCCAGTCTAATTTATCATCCAGCTGCACTCCCAGGTATTTATAGGTCTGCACCATCTGCACACAGTCACCTCTGATGATCACGGGGTCCATGAGGGGTCTGGGTCTCCTAAAATCCACCACCAGCTCCTTGGTTTTGCTGGTGTTCAGGTGTAGGTGGTTTGAGTCGCACCATTTAAAAAAGTCATTGATTAGGTCCCTATACTCCTCCTCCTGCCCACTTCTGATGCAGCCCACAATAGCAGTGTCATCAGCGAACTTTTGCACGTGGCAGGACTCCGAGTTGTATTGGAAGTCCGATGTATATAGGCTGAACAGGATTGGAGAAAGTACAGTCCCTTGTGGCGCTCCTGTGTTGCTGACCACAATGTCAGACGTGCAGTTCCCAAGACGCACATACTGAGGTCTGTCTTTAAGATAGTCCACGATCCATGCCACCAGGTATGAATCTACTCCAATCTCTGTCAGCTTGTCCCTAAGGAGCAGAGGTTGGATTGTGTTGAAGGTGCTAGAGAAGTCTAGAAACATAATTCTTACAGCACCACTGCCTCTGTCCAAGTGAGAGAGGGATCGATGTAGCATATAGATGATGGCATCCTCCGCTCCCACCTTCTCCTGATATGCAAACTGCAGAGGGTCGTGGGCATGTTGAACCTGTGGCCTCAGGTGGTGAAGCAGCAGCCTCTCCATGGTCTTCATCACATGTGATATCAGAGCAACAGGCCAGAAGTCATTCAGCTCACTAGGACGTGATACCTTTGGGACTGGGGTGATGCAAGATGTTTTCCAAAGCCTCGGGACTAATTTTTCTTCAATTACTTGAATAATAATAATAATAATACATTTTATTTATATAGCGCCTTTCCCATGCTCAAGGCACTTATAGAATATAATAAAGAACGGCAGCGTATAGAGTATATAGCATTGTACAAACCAGATAAATAAATAAAGAAGATTAAGACAGTGAATTCTGAAAAAAAGAAACAGACAACATAATTGATGGTCTAGCACACACACACAGGTTACATTAGCATCTTGACAGAGAAGTAAACTGAGAGAAGGGTAATAAAGTCAAATAGAGCTAAAAGCCTTCCTGAACGGATGAGTTTTGAGTTGTTTTTTAAAAGAATTCATGGAGTCAGCTGACCTGATTAATTTTGGTAGGTCATTCCAGAGTCTGGGCGCTATACAGCTGAAGGCCCTGTCACCCATGGAGTGTAGATTAGTGAGGGGCACAACAAGATTGCCAGAATCAGAGGACCTTAGTGGGCGGGCAGGCACATAGTGATGGAGAAGGTCACTGATGTAGTTTGGCGCGAGGTTATTTAAGGCTTTGTAGGTTATTAGTAGGATTTTATATTCGATTCTGTAAGACACAGGGAGCCAGTGGAGACGGAGCAGGATGGGTGTTATGTGCTCGCTGCTGCTGATTCGAGTAAGGACTCTTGCAGCTGAGTTTTGAATAAGCTGGAGCTGTGATATAAGATTAGAAGGGGCACCTGCCAGTAGGGAATTACAATAATCAATGCGGGATGTGATAAAAGCATGGACAAGTTTCTCAGCGTTAGAAAAGGAGAGGAAGGAGCGAACACGGGATATGTTACGGAGATGAAAGTAAGAAAGTTTCTTAATGTGAATTATGTGGGCGGAATAAGAGAGGGAGGAATCAAAAATGACACCAAGATTTTTTACAGTAGAGGCAGGTCTGATGAGATCACCGCCAAGATAGACTGGGAAGGAGCTCATTTTATTAAGTTGCATTTTCATCCCAATTTGCAGGAGTTCAGTTTTATTGCAATTTAATTTTAAAGAGTTCTGCTCCATCCAGGTTTTAATTTTACTAAGGCAGGTTGTGAGCTGAGAAAGCTCTGATGAAGTTCCACTTTTAACATTGAAATAGAGTTGAATATCATCTGCATAAAAATGATAACCCAGTCCATAGCTACGGATAATATGGCCAAGGGGAAGCATGTAAATACAGAAAAGCAGAGGACCGAGGACAGAGCCTTGAGGGACTCCTTGTGTGACTGGCGCTGAGCTAAATCTGCTCTTGCCAAGACTAACAAACTCTTGCCTATCAGTCAGATAGGACTTGAACCACTGGAGGGCAGTGCCAGAGATACCCAGCATGTTCTCCATTCTGGACAGTAGGATGTCATGTCTGACAGTGTCAAATGCTGCACTGAGGTCTAACAGAATTAATATGCTGGTTTGTCCAGAGTCTGCTGCCATAAGCAAATCATTGAAGCAATAAGGTGAGTAATAACTCTTCACTACTGTATGAGAGTGTACCAAAGGGAAGGTTGCTGTTAAACATTTTTTTGCTTAAAACATATCGCCTATTTGAAACCATAAGACTAAAGAATAGCTAGATGCTCCATGCCTACAATAGAGCCTGCCTTCTTTACCAGTTTGTCCAGGCGTGAGGCGTCCCTCTTCTTTATGCTGCCACCCCAGCACACCACCGCGTAGAAGAGGGCGCTTGCCGCAACTGTCTGATAGAAAATCTGCAGCATCTTATTGCAGATGTTGAAGATAATAATATAAAAGATAAGAATATAAAAGATCAATGGTTGAGAAAAACATAGCTAAGGCAAAATTGCCATCCATTTTTTATGAGTATTTCAGCAGTGCAAAAATGGAATAAGTCTACATAAAAAACATCATTTAATGATTAGGAAATCATGATTAGTTGTGGGGATACACAAGTCACATTAACTGAATTTTTAAATGAAAAAGGCAAAACTACTTAAGCTGCTCTGTATTATGCCTTTATAGGGTCACACCAGGAACAGGCTTCCAAGGAGATGACTCCCCATGACTCTCTGTCTGTGTGTATGTCACAAAATAGGTTTGTTTGGATGTTTTGCTGTAATTTTTATTTCTCCTGCTTTAGTACACACTGTGCAACTTTGAAAGTGAAGATGTCATAATTGCTATATGTGGAATTTGTTTCTGTAAAGTTGTTGTTTTTAAGTCACCTTGGTATCTTTTCTCCTTTAATGATCATTTTATAAGTGGGGTGATTTGATAGATGGGTACAGGTAGACTTGTCTTTGTGGGGAAAGGATGGAGGTGTGTGTGAGCTGTGCCACCAAAACTGCCAGGCTCTGTGGGCATGTAATAGACTTACTCTATACCAAGCCAAGCCAAGCTTACAAGAAGTGGTGAGGTGGCCTTTTCTTATTATGCATAAAAAAATCTGGAATACTTTACCATTTAAGATATGCCAGGCTAATAGTATAAGGGGCATCAACTATGTTTGTGACAGGTGTTCCAGCCAGTCAGAGTTGAGTAGTTGCTGTAAGTCCCCACCCTCTTATGCATTACCTGTAAATCCATGATGTACCAAGTTAGCGCAAGTTCCACCCTCTACTCTACACCTGATGTGTGGGTTTTGAGAGGCAGCGGCCATTTTACTCTAAACTCTTTTTGTACATCCTCTCTCTGTGTCTGTCACTCATACTTTCTGTACTGTCTTTGTGTGCACTTTGGTCACCAAAGGACTAGGATACCTGCTCCACCCATAGGTGACTACTGTGCTTCCTTAGAGACTCAGCTTCCAAAGCTGTCCGCCTGTTGTCGTACTATGGCTTAGATGGCCACCTCCTTCTCAAACTACGGCTATGATAGATGCTTCTCTGAGACTATAGCCAAGACGGCCGCTGCCTCTCAAAACCCACACATCAGGTATAGAGTAGAGGGTGGAACTTCCGCTAACTTGGTACATCATGGATTTACAGGTAATGCATAAGAGGGTGGGGACTTACAGCAACTACTCAACTCTGACTGGCTGGAACACCTGTCACAAACATAGTTGATGCCCCTTATACTATTAGCCTGGCATATCTTAAATGGTAAAGTATTCCAGATTTTTTTATGCATAATAAGAAAAGGCCACCTCACCACTTCTTGTAAGCTTGGCTTTTAGAATTTGAAACAGACCACTATTAGAAGGTATAAAGTTATGGCTTGGAATGTAGGGGGACAGGCACTTCAAGATTTAAGAAGGAGCAAGATTATTTAAGACTTTATACACCATTAGCAGTATTTTAAAGCCAGTTCTAATGAACACGAATATCCAAAGTACCAACAGTGAAATTGGTGAGATATTCTCAGATTTTCTTTATCTGGTTAAGATTCTTGCTGCTGCATTCTGAACTAACTGCAATGGATTGATGTCTTATTTAGGGTAGACAAGTTAGGAGTGAATCACAGTAATCTAGCCAACTAAAAACAAAAGCATAAATTAATTTGTATCATCTTCCAGTGTTATAAGAGATCTAACCTTTTGCAATATCTTTAAATGGAAAAATACAGTCCTAGTAAGGTGGTTAATGTGTGATATAAATTTTAGGTCAAAGTCCAAGATTATACCTAAATTCTTTACTTCCACCTTGACTTTTGATACTCTGGGGTCAGGTTTATTTCTAATGCCCTCACTATTTCCATTTTTATTAATGACTAAAATTTCATTTTTTTCCTTATTTAGCTTGAGAAAATTACTACTCATCCATTCCGAAATATAAGACAGACCTTAGGTCAGAGAGTCCAGAGCATCAGGATCATCAGGTGCTATAGATAAATAAAGCTGTGTGACTTCGGCCTAATGGGAGCATGTAGATTGAAAATAACATTGGGCCCAGAATAGATCCTTGTGGCACATAGTATGCCATATCATGGATCCATGAATTACAATCAGAACTAACAAAGAATTTTCTACCTGTTAAGTAAGACTGAAACCGATTTAAGACACTGTGAGAGAGACCTACCCATTGGCTAAGATGATTTCTAAGAATGCTGTGGTCTATTGTGTCAAATGCTGTAGTTAGGTCTAATAGAATAAAAACATATAAATGTCTACAAGTCATTTACTGTTTTAACTAGTGTAGTTTCTGCACTATAATTTGTTCTTAAACCTTAACTTAAACTTATAACTTAAACTTAAACTTAAAAGTAGAATGTTTGTTTAAATAGTCATTTAACTGCTGAAAACTGCTTTTTAAATTTTATTCAGAAAAGGCAGGTTTTAAATGGATCCAAAGTTGTCAAGAACAGACAAGTCAATATTTCTTTTATCTTGAGCAGGGGTTTAACTACTGCAGTCTTTAGACAAAATAGGAAGACCCCCATATCTATTGGCAAGTTAACTATGTACACTATCAATGAGCACATTTAAAATTGATATATAAATCTGTCATTATTTATATTCCTTTTACCTTCATATCTGAAATAGACATTAATGATCCATCCATCCTTTTTATGGTCCTTCATCTTCTACTCTGGTGTTTGTCTCAGCAACATCAAGGATACAGTAGTCACCCACCCTGCCTACACACTCATACGCACTTGCTTTGCTCACTTAATTTCAATTTACATTTGCCAGTCATTCTAAAACCAATATCACACTACATGACTTTTCCTGTGATTTTTTAGTAATAACCTTCATTTACAGTATATGATATTAGCAAGTTGTAACAAGTCACATAGTGGCTGGCAGTCTGTGTAGTTTGAAATTTCAAGTGACTCTTATCATATTTTAATACACATCACAAAAACAAAAAAAAAAAAATAGGTATTTGTCTTAAGTCATTAGGATGAGCATGTCTGTGTGTGTAACAGGTGACAACTAATGAGTGCTGAACCAGAAGTATGATGTACACATTGTGAGAACAATGAAAGAGGAAAGATCCTACCTCTCTAATGTGTCATGTTTGCTGTGCCATGACAGAATGGAAAAAAGAGAAAGATGGGCCAAGATTGTGGCTCAACTTGTCACATTTTGAAAGCATTCATACAGCTGCTGATACTGTCAAGCAGCATGTTAATTGACTGTTAAATTGTGGGATACACACAATACTTCGAAAGTTTAACACTCCTGAAAAGTAGTGAATGAGTCATTTAAGACTGGTGGCAGACTACTTAACTTTGAGCTGGAGAGTATGTCAGACTTACTGACTACAGTTCCTTGACCTTTTTGTCTTAAGGTTTTCAAATTACACAACTGGTATTCACAGGAATTGACAGATTAAATAACTCACTCACAAGCCAACGGCACACTTTATATATCCAAAGACTCATTAAGATTATGTGATGAAAACTATGACTGAAAATTGCTTTAAAGGTCATTGGATATTTTAGAGGCTTAATCTGTCACCCCCTGTGATCCCTAGTCATGTAATCTGAGATCCAGCAACTACAGTAGTTAAGTTTGGCATGGTCTAGGACTCAGTGTCATAAACATTACTGGCAGCCTAAGGCATTGGACAGGCAGGTTGTATTCAAACCCAGGTCTCTAGATCTGAGAGGTAGCCATGCTATCAACTGTGCCAATATGCTACTCTATTTTCCATTTTAGTTAACATTTTAATTTGCTTTATGTTGTTTCATTTTTGCATCTTACTTTTATTTTTATGTTTCTTTTTATCCAGACCACACTAGATCTGAAGTAGTATAAACACTAAGTGTTATTATTTTTCAGATGAGATAAATGAAAATTAATAAGCTGCTTATGTGTATTGACTAATTAAATGTAAGTTCTCTATAACACCTTGACATATTCTACACAAAAATATAATCGTCTTTATTATTTTGTATTTTATTTTAGTAATCACTTTATCAAAATATTATGTTGTTTAGTCATCTAAATATTAAATAGTTTAATTAACAACTGCTGTTTGCATCAGTTTGCTTTTTTGGCTAAGGGATTTCCACAGTAATACTATGAGTAGTGTACAGTATGTTAGCTGAAAAAACAGTTTTGGCTATGTAAATTGACCCTAATATCCTACATAAACAAAGTAGATTTTTTATTTTTTCAAATTAGTTGGAGGTCATTACTTGATTTTTATTTATTTATCCCTTAAAAATGTAGACCATCTTTAGATTTATTCTTTACATAAAATATTGTCTTATGATCTGACTTGTAGCATTAGTGGTGGATGGCTACAGCGCATCAATAATAAAGGACATGATTAAACAATATACAAATATATACCAGAGGTGTAAAGTAATGAAGTACAACTACTTAGTTACTTAAGTACATTTTTCAGGTATTTGTACTTGGGTAAATTTCATTTATTGCTACTTTTACTTTTACCCCACTACATGTTTAGGTCAAATAGCATACATTTTTACCTAATTACTGTACATTTTCTAGCAAGTCCTCCTTACCCATTAAACAGACAAAGATGTTATAAATTCTTAAAGGATAACTATCACGTGTGTTGTCAACTTGGGTTATAAGTCAGTGTTGCTCAGACACAACCAATAGAATGCCAAGTACATCTCTCTATTATAAAAAAAATCCTGGGAGAGAAAGACGGGAGACGAGACCTGGGGCCTCATGTATAAACGGTGCGTACGCACAGAAATGTTGCGTAAGAACATTTCGACGTTCAAATCATGATGTATAAAACCTACACTTGCCGTAAAGTCACACACTTTTCCATGGTACCTCATACCCTGACGTATGCAAGTTCTGTGCTCGGTTTTGCAGACTGGCGGCACCCAGCGTCAAAGCAGTGCTACTGTTCCTGTGTGGTTACCCTTTCTTAGATCCACATCCACGATGGCGGCTTTATCAAATACACTGAAATTAACCGCATATCGTTCATAAATTTAATGCATCTGATTTTAATTAACCTGTAACAATATAATGGTCCATAGAATGGTCAAACTATTCTAAATACCATAACTGCTTTAGCGTTGTAACTCTCACTGCACCTTCTTCTTCTTCTGTCAGCTGCTCCCGTTAGGGGTTCCCACAGCGGATCATCTTTTTCCATATTACTCTCACTGCACCACTCGGAGTATTTATATCACTGTATCTGAGTGTGAATCACAGATCTACAGCGATCGGAAAGAGAATTATCAGTATACAGCATCAAGCACTTGCTGTCTCAGCCATTCGCTATTTGAACTGCTCTCATCCAACCAATGCTTCGCAGCCTTTCCTGTTCGGACCTCGCGGTTCACAAACAGTTTCATTCTAAGAGGGTTCCACTATACACGCTCACTGAACCAGTCCATCAAGTGCTCCTTGTAGAACTGTTTGTACTTGCAAGTTACCGTGAGGTAATTGTACTTATGATACAGTTATAATGTTGCACAACCTGAGCCACTTTATAAAGCGCATATTTACATATGATGACAATATCATTTTTAAGATGAAATGCAGCAAAATATGTTGATTATATTATACAGATAAAACTTTAACTACACGGTGCCTCAGCGCTAGCGAGCTTCAGCTTCGTTCACGGTTTATTCCTGCCTCGCGCTGTTTTTCATGCTGTGGCTGGCGCAACACTGGAAGGATAAATGGATAGAATAATTAAACATTACGAAGATATTTCGATGTTCCTTAAAAGTTTTGAAGAATCTATGTTCTAAGCTTACAGATGGCTTAATGTCTATTACAGAGCTGATTGTGTGGCGATTGGGTATTTGGAGAAAGAAAAGTAAGGACAGGAATTGGGGGTTAGTACGTTTGAAAAATACAGTACTTCTGTAATAAAGCATTTCATTGATAATCGCGCATGGCGCAGCAAGCATCTTGCTGTAAGACATGAACAATCACTGCACCACCGTGTTCCTATGTTTAATAACATGCTTTAACTCATATCATCATGAAAATGATATCACGTAACCTTCTCAGTATTTTAATTACTCAGAGAGCTGTAATATTACAAATGTAATGGATTCAGTGTCCTGTCGGAGAAAGAGCACGTAGTGATTTGGCCACATAGAGCACATATAAGATCAAATAAAAAACAAAGCATTTAACGTGCTACTTTAATTACGATGGGATTTGAGAAACTAGTAAATTAAACAATTTTAAGATGAAGTTTATGATGATCAACTTTAATGACAAAATAAACTACGTGATTAAAGTGGAAATTTCGAGATTAAAGTTGACATTTCGTGCTTTTTTCACACTGTGTGCCTTTTTTTCCACTGTACCCTAGTAAACTTTCATATGACACTCAGACAGTGGGCTACGAGTCGCCTTTTCACGCCGACCTTGATATGTGGCAACTTTTTTATTTCAGGCACTGTGTGACTTTGTGAACTTGAGCTTTCGAGTTTCTCCGACACGCTATGTCACTCGATCAACTTCCTTTTGTTGCTTATATAACTGTTTAAACCAACAAATAGTATGTTTTTGTTTGCCTCCATTTGGTATTCGCTGAAATTCTTCTATTTTTCCTTGTACATTTGCCATTGCCTTTTCACAGAACGCTGGGCTTAAAGGCTGTTTATATTGATTTGCATATTCAAAGAGGCATAATTCTGGGAGGAGTTGGGGCGGGACAGCAAGTGCGTGCACATGCGTTTATTTCCACGCTGAGCGGGATTTATGTAGTGGAAGAACGTGGAAGTTGGCGAACGCACAGATTCCTGCATCTGGATTTTTCTGTGCATAAGCACATTTCGGCTTTTGTGCTTACGTCATGTTATAGTGCGAAATCTACGCATGGCATTATGCATGAGGCCCCTGATCTTCACGTTAAGATCATGGAAGACACTTAAAAGACGAAAGAAAATGGCCACGGAGCATCTCGCGGGGACCTTAAACATGAGACTTTGTGCCAAGAGATTGGCCCAGGACCATCTCACGATGACGTAGAACATGAGATTCTTGCAAGACACGCCCAAGTTACAACCAATATCAAATAAGACAACGGGCAGCAAAACATTCAGTCGTTTAAAGGATTTGAGCACACACAGTTTCCGGGTCTTACCGCATATAAAGTGTACAAGGACAATACGTTATAAATGAAATGTCAACGACTAAGCGGAGAAAACAGACTCAAAAGCGTTGGAGAGAGAAAAGAGTAAAAAAGAAAAAGAATAATCTAGGTGCAAATTCAGAAAATAAGGAAAGTAATAATCAGCCCGGAACAAGTGGAATTGAAAAAAAGCACGTCCAATTGGGCTCAGAATTAAAAGACAAAGTAGAACTTCATAAAGACATTCACAAATGTTGGCGCTATACACATGCAGAGCAGGTTAGAGATTATGAAGCAGTGGAATTCGAAAGGCTCAAAAAAAAAAAAAAGTGTGATACACATGTGGAGAAAGTTAAAGAATATGAAAGTAGGGAAATTAGAAAGTATAAAAAAAGAAAGTAAAGAAAGATTGCAGTAGCGCAAACAAACAAATTATTACTCGAAAAAGGGAAAATAATCACCACGGATCATGTGTCATTGAAAAAAAGCAGAACAAAGCAAGGTCAGAAATAAAAGACAGAGTAGAAAACAAAGTAAAACGTCATAAAGAGGTTAAAAAACAAGGGGGCCAAACACATGCAGAGCAGGTTAGAGATAATGAAAACTGGAATTCAAAAGACTCAAAAAAAAAAAAAAAAACACAGCCATGTATGCAGATGACTTAAAATGCAGTGGCACATCTGGTGGACGCCTGTCACTCCTCTTTTCAGATCACAACATTAGCAGCATGTGTTAAGTTCAGATTCCTGATAATTGTCTACAGAGTTGTCAATGGGTTTAGCACCAACTGTATATACAGTACAGTGATCCCTCGCTATATCGCGCTTCGCGGCTTCACTCCATCGCGGATTTTATATGTAAGCATATTTAAATATATATCGCGGATTTTTTGCTGGTTCGCGGATTTCTGCGGACAATGGGTCTGTTAATTTCTGGTACATGCTTCCTCAGTTGGTTTGCCCAGTTGATTTCATACAAGGGACGTTATTGGCAGATGGCTGAGAAGCTAGATTGCTTACTTTTCTCTCTATCTTGCGCTGACTTTCTCTGATCCTGACGTATGGGGATTGAGCAGGGGGGCTGTTCGCACACCTAGACGATATGGACACTCGTCTAAAAATGCTGAAAGATTATCTTCACGTTGCTATCTTTTGTGCAGCTGCTTCCTGAAACGACATGCTGCACGGTGCTTCACATACTTAAAAGCTCGAAGGGCACGTATTGATTTTTGACTGAAAACAAACTCTGTCTCTCTCTCTCTCTCTCTCTCTCTCTCTCTCTCTCTCTCTCTCTCTCTCTCTCTCTCTCTCTCTCTCTCTCTTTGTCTGCTTCTGACGGAGGGGGTGTGAGCTGCCGCCTTCAACAGCTTTGTGCCGCGGTGCTTCGCATACTTAAAAGCCAAACAGCCCTATTGATTTGTTTGCTAGAGATTATTTTCTCTATCTATGTGACATTCTGTGCTCCTGACACGCAACTCCTTTGAAGAGGAAGATATGTTTGCATTCTTTTAATTGTGAGACAGAACTGTCATCTCTGTCTTGTCATGGAGCACAGTTTAAACTTTTGAAAAAGAGACAAATGTTTGTTTGCAGTGTTTGAATAACGTTCCTGTCTCTCTACAACCTCCTGTGTTTCTGCGCAAATCTGTGACCCAAGCATGACAATATAAAAATAACCATATAAACATATGGTTTGTACTTCGCAGATTTTCTTATTTCGCGGGTGGCTCTGGAACGCAACCCCCGCGATGGAGGAGGGATTACTGTATATGGAGACACTTATGAGGTCCTACACTTATTCTTGACCACTCAGTGCTCACATGATGAACAGCATTTTGTGAAACCACCTCTGCGTGGCATCAAATCTCAATCCAGATTCTTTATGCATAGCTCCTAGCTGGTGGAACACGCTGCTCACGTGTATTCAAACTGCTGAGTTTCCCAATGCGTTTAGCCCTTAAGAACTCACAGCATTTCTCATCTCATAAGTACTTGTGCGGTGTACTTTATGCACCAGTGTTAAAATGGCTATTTACTGTATACGCACACTGTGAGGTTGTAATATAAAATATTGCAATAATTTTAAATTGTACATGTTTTTAATGTAATTTAATAACATATTACTCAATAGTATGACACAGTCTAGGATTATCTGAAAATAACCCTGATCCACTTCTCCAGTGCTCATTCATCACCACTCACACTTTCATCCACTGCAGGATTTGCACATGTATCACATTTCACTTCAGTTGTTGAATGTTCTTTGTAGACAGTCATTGCAAGAAAAACATCTCATCGTTGTCATATATAAGTACCCACGCAGTATACTAAATGCATCATATGGAAATTGCGACTGTGCATTCACTCATAAAACCGACTGGGAGCACACTGGAGGGAAACCATTGCGACACTGTACTTGTAATGAATTAAGCTAACAATAGATGGCAGATGCTGCCGGTAGGTTCAAGTAAAAGGACGTTGGACAAAAATAACTGAGACTGGTGTACAAAATACACCATTGCGAGTAGTTAAGGGTTAAGAAGTGTTTTGAGTCTCTTATTCTGTAAATTTCTGTCTAATTGATAATGGCTTTGATAGGTTCTTGTAACAAAGGAAATATAAAGCTCTTGCGTTTTGTTCTGAGCTCTTCACTTGTAATGATCAATTTTGTAACCTTGTTCCAAAGTAGACCACAGACTGATGTTTACTCAATTATATTAAACTGTTTTGTAAGTTGCTTTGGATAAAAGCATCTGCTAAGCAAATAAATGTACTGTAAATATAATTTCTCTGACAGTCTTATACCCATTTTCAAGTTTCAAAAGTTTGATTGCTTAATATACTGTAGACAAAAATCTAATGGCTCATTCTTTTCTTTACTGTTGTAAGTCTGTAGGCAGGAGTCTGTCCTTAAGTTTTACAAATGATATGTGCGTCCAAATTCAAAATATTTTGATTCGCATATATTTACACTACTGTATATACTGTGTGCATTCATAAACCGACCTATGTCTTAAAGGGTTTTTCAACTTGAAAAGTTCAAATTTTAGCCAAATTTATACACAACAGAGGAATGTTATATTACTTTCTGACAATACACTATGAAAATATACTGTAAGTTGTTTGGTAGTGTTGTGGCAATCAATAAAAATAAACTAGGGCTGCAACTAACAACTGTTTTTATAATTAATGAATTGGTTGATTACTGTTTCAATTATTTGTATTTTAAAAACACAAACTTATTTTACAGTTTTTCATTTATTTTCTTCAAAACCTACAAATTTAAAGTTTTATTCATTATATTACCAATCCTCACTTTCAAGTAACAAAGCAGTTCTGCAAAGTGAATAGTAGTTAGTATGTCTGAGCCCTGCACTTGTTAGATTTTGGAAAGCAAGAAAAGTACATTTGGAATAAGAAACAGCTCTTAGGGCAAGGGTTCTTAGTCCACAGAGTCAATGTAAATGGCTCATTTTTGCATTGAATAATCTTGCTTACAGAAAGAAAAAAAAACAAAGTTAAAATCCTTTTTTTGCACCTATATAGTTGTCTAGATAACATTTTATAGTAACCTTTAATGCATTTGTTTGAGATACATAGGTTTTTCAGAATTAAATCACATTGGTCATTATAACCATTGTCATAGATACTGTGTGTGAACTCAGTATGGTATATATATGTATAGTATAATTGTGCGCATTACCAAGGAGTATACAAAATATATTCTTTGATTTCTATTATTTTACTGAAACTTTTTAAAGCTCCTTTAGTAATTAATGTGGCCTGCAGTTTGATCTTATATGTTAAACTGTTAACTTTTATTGCAGTCCTTACTATATTCCATCAATCAGAGCATTTGCCTGCGTCTGGACAATATTGAGGCAAAGATTCAAACTATTGAGGCTACATGCAAATCCCTTGAGGAGAAATTGGATATGCTGGTGAATAAGAACCATGGACCCATTCAAGTACCGATGGTAGCAGGTTCTCCTCTAGGAGCAACACAGACCTGGAACAAAGTGCGATGGTAGGGAATGCATTGTGCTAATATCCATAATTTAATTTTAATTTGTATGTATTTTGTAGAAACTTATTATTGTATATGTTATTATTTAGATAAGCAAGCGGTGATAGGATACATGTAGTAACAGTTTTTACATAGGCAACTCTAATGAACACTTGTATTGGGTTATTGTTCCATTCTGCTTTCATAGGTATAATTTTATGTAGATCAAATCTTTATATGTAGCACCCACATTGTTTGATTAACCAATTTTCAATGTATAGCCATTCCTCTGAAACTGGATGTTCATGTTTCCAAAAACAGATCAGCCCAAAGGACACAATTCTTTGCAATACAAATTTCATTAAATATTTGCATGCTGATTATGTGAGCCTTCAGAATTTGGTAGAATTCTCTTTCTGCCTCAATCATGCTTTTTGTGTACTCCACAGTAGTGGCAGATGCATATCGTGTAGCCAAGATTTTATAAAGTGTCTTGTGACATAACAAGTATTGTTAGATTTTCTTTTTTATTGTTGGAGTTGATGCTTTACACCCAATAATAAAGTGATGATCAGATTTAAAATCATTTAAAACATGTTGAAGAGTAAAACTTGTGATTGCACTCTTGCTTAAATAACTAGTCATTAGTGTCTTTTACATGCTATCTACATTCTAATCCTTTTACTAATATAGCACGCCCCTAGAATAGTGGTACTTCATTTATGATGTACTCAAAACGTTCTTAAGCTGCATGGAGTAATATATAATCCAAGAGATCAGACATAAAGTGTAGAAAACAAGACCACAAAAACACTTTTTGAAAAGCCTGGTTAAGATCATCATATTACCAATTAAAAGCAGAGTACATGATGGATGGATGGATGTTGACATTTTACAAGATTTACTCCATCCATCCATCCATTCTCTTCCGCTTATCCGAGGTCGGGTCGCAGGGGTAGCAGCTTGAGCAGAGATGCTCAGACTTCCCTCTCCCTGGCCACATCTTCTAGCTCTTCCGGGAGAATCCAGAGGCGTTCCCAGGCCAGCCGGGAGACATAGTCCCTCCAGCGTGTCCTGGGTCTTCCCCGGGGCCTCCTCCCGGTTGGACGTGCCCGGAACACCTCAACAGGGAGGAGTCCAGGAGGCATCCTAATCAGATGCCCGAACCACCTCATCTGACTCCTCTCGATGCGGAGGAGCAGCGGCTCTACTCTGAGCCCCTCCCGGATGACTGAGCTTCTCACCCTATCTTTAAGGGAGAGCCCAGACACCCTGCGGAGGAAACTCATTTCATCCGCTTGTATTTGCGATCTCGTTCTTTCGGTCACAACCCATAGCTCATGACCATAGGTGAGGGTAGGAACATAGATCGACCGGTAAATTGAGAGCTTTGCCTTATGGCTCAGCTCCTTTTTCACACCGACTGACCGATGCAGAGCCCGCATCACTGCGGACGCCGCACCAATCCGCCTGTCGATCTCTCGCTCCATTCTTCCATCACTCGTGAACAAGACCCCAAGATACTTGAACTCCTCCACTTGAGGCAGGATCTCGCTCCCAACCCTGAGAGGGCACTCCAC
Organism: Erpetoichthys calabaricus; assembly: GCF_900747795.2. Classification (NCBI taxonomy): domain Eukaryota; kingdom Metazoa; phylum Chordata; class Cladistia; order Polypteriformes; family Polypteridae; genus Erpetoichthys; species Erpetoichthys calabaricus. The sequence continues at coordinate 121,127,775 of NC_041402.2, forward strand.
CCTTTTCCGGCTGAGGACCATGGTCTCGGATTTGGAGGTGCTGATTCCCATCCCAGCCGCTTCACACTCAGCTGCGAACCGATCCAGAGAGAGCTGAAGATCACGGCCTGATGAAGCAAACAGGACAACATCATCTGCAAAAAGCAGTGACCCAATCCTGAGTCCACCAAACCGGACCCCCTCAACACCCTGGCTGCGCCTAGAAATTCTGTCCATAAAAGTTATGAACAGAATCGGTGACAAAGGGCAGCCCTGGCGGAGTCCAACTCTCACTGGAAACGGGTTCGACTTACTGCCGGCAATGCGGACCAAGCTCTGACACCGGTTGTACAGGGACCGAACTGCCCTTGTCAGGGGGTCCGGTACTCCATACTCCCGGAGCACCCCCCACAGGATTCCCGGAGGAACACGGTCGAATGTCTTTTCCAAGTCCACAAAACACATGTAGACTGGTTGGGCGAACTCCCATGCACCCTCCAGGACTCTGCTAAGGGTGTAGAGCTGGTCCACTGTTCCGCGACCAGGACGAAAACCACACTGTTCCTCCTGAATCCGAGGTTCGACTATCCGACGGACCCTCCTCTCCAGAACCCCCGAATAGACTTTTCCAGGGAGGCTGAGGAGTGTGATCCCTCTGTAGTTGGAACACACCCTCCGGTCCCCCTTCTTAACACTAGAATTACCAGAGCCTACGAAAAAACTCGTAGATCTGGCCCACCTTAAATCGCTTCTTAAAACCTTTCTCACCTCTCCGCCAGCGTCTTTTGTCATCTAAATGTACTGATAAAGACAAGCTACCAGCAGCCGGCTATTCCATCCCCCCAACGACTTAGAACGTAAACAAGCTTTTCCCAGCTAATGCCTTGATTGATTATCTGGGAGTGAAGTGGAGTTTTAGAGTAGAAATAATAAGATTGTTATTTGGAACACACGCATTTCATATGTGTTCCATTTCTACAGTAATCTGTGTAAACACATTGTTAAAACAGAAACGGTTTACAATATTCTAGTAGCAAATGACAAAATGTAGGCATAAACTATATAATGTATGAAGCCTGAAGTCCAAATATCAAAGAAACACTTTCACAAAAGGTACAAAAAAAAGCCACCACCAAAAAAACCCGTCTTAGTGTGAGACATTGACATGACTTAACTATCACTGCTTCCGTGGCGTAACAGTATCAGTCGCTGAGTGGGAATCAGAAGATCATGAGTTCGATCTTGCACAACTCCCATTTGAGAAGTGTTTTTTTTTTTCCACTATTTTAGAATAAAATGATACATTTGATTTCAGTCTGTAACAGCCGGTATAATTTATGATATTTGTAAAGGTTAGCTTTATTTTTTTAAAATTCACTTTTCATTGTCTCAGTCGCGTTCAGGATCCATCCCTACCGCCCCCCACCTGACACTGCTGTTTTTACATAAAGACGCGCTATAGTTCTGCAGTGTATCACGATACATACGACCGCGTGTTTTTTTCCCCCAGTATTGCCAGTCCCCACGTGTTGCTGTATGCTGTTTCTTTTGTACTCCAGGACACGCAGAGGAAAGCATAGTAAAGAGCAGTAACTTCAGCGCTATATGCAATCATCAGACACTCCCCATCTGATGCTGTTTTCACATAAAGACGCGCAAAAGCTCTGCAGTGTACTTGTGACTGCATTGTTGTACCAATGCTTGCGATCTGAAGTGTCTGCATGCACTTTTCGTGGCATTATACATGTATTTTTTGAGCATGCCCATGTAGCTCAAACACAGGAACATATGTTGATGTAAAAGTATAACAAAACAAGTGCACTTTTATTCAAGACTATAACCGAAGAAAAAAGAAAGCAAGTTACAGTAGGTGGAATGCTAAGAACTGCTGATTTCCATTCTGTGCTATATAACTGTTAACATTTGAATCTGATGATTGCATATAGCGCTGTCTGATTTAGTGTGCGCAAGAACATGCAGGTGGCTAGTTGCTGAGTGCTACAACGCACATTTTAAAAAAAGAAAGAGACAAATATATGTGACGTTTTGAAGAAATCATTTTATGACGCGAATAGTACCAATCAGAAAACATCGTCGAAGTAATGCAATATTATTTGAAAACGAACAGCGTCAGGTTGGGTGTGAAGTTATACTGGCGCTGTTTGAGTCAGATCAGAAGCTGAATAAGCTGAAAAAGCTCCTGTTCTGACTCTAAGTAAAAAAGCATGAATTAATCAACAGAAATAACCGCGATTGACATTTTAAAGTTAACGATTTACAGTGTATACCAATTTATAAATTCAATGTCCGTTTGAGGAAAAAAAAAACACTTTCTTCAAAGCTGGGAATCGAACTCGCGTCTCTGTGGCACAGTAAGGCAGTGGTGCTCCAAGTCAGCAAACCGTCCTTATAACTTATTTTTTCAAGATCCATAACACACAGACAGACAGAGCACTGCGTAATACAGAGACAGACAGGCAGAGATATACAAATAAACAGGGAAGGCACATGTACTGAAAGAAAAAAAAATCAACATGTGCGTTGTTTCTGCAGCACTGAATAAGCTCACCCGCTCTAACATCACCCCTCCCCCGATCTGACTCTCTAAGTAACAGCGCAAGCACAGACACAAATCAAGTGCATGTGTGTACTGTATAATATTAACAAAAACAGCAGCTTACTACTGAAAACGGCAAATATAGGAGTGAGTGGGGATCGAACCAGGACTCTTGATTATACTTGGTTTGCGTCTGTACTTGCGCAAGATCTGTGTTATGGATCTTGAAAAAAATAAGTTATAAGGACAGTTGTTCATGTTAATTGCAGTCTCAATTGTTAAAAAAATATTTTAAAAGGAGCATCCCACATGAAAATATAACGATCTCATTAACTGACAGTGCATACCAATTTACAAATTTTATGTCCGTTTGAGGTTAAAAAGAAAAAAAAGAAGTAACACTTTATCCCCAGCGGGGAATTGAACTCATGTTTGTGAGGCAGAGAAAAGCTACTCGGTCTGAGAGGCAAATCTTAGCGCGCTACGCCACGGAAGCTGTTATATGGTGTGTGAAGCTTTTGTGGAAGTGTTTATTTGATCTTAGGAACTCGGGCTCTACACATTCTATAGTTTATGCCTACATTTTGTAACATTTATTACTAAAATATGAAAAAGTTTCTGTTTTAGCAATGTGTTTACACAGATTACTGTAGAAACGGAACACGCATGAAATGCATGTAATCCAAATAGCGATCTATTATTTCTATTCTAAAACTCCAGCAGTTCAGTCACTCCCAGGTAATCAAACAAGGCATGAGCTGGGAAAACTTAGTGAACGTTCTGCGACGGTGGGGGATGGAATAGCCGGCTGCTCGCTGCTCCTCTTAATCGGCACATTTAGAAGACAAAAGAGAAGTGAGAACGGTTTTAAGGTGGGCCGGATCTACGAGTTTTTTCGTAGACTCTGGTAATTCTAGTGTTAAAGAGGGGGACCACCACCCCGGTCTGCCAATCCAGAGGCACTGTCCCTGATATCCATGCGATGTTGTAGAGACGTGTCAACCAAGACAGCCCTACAACATCCAGAGCCTTGAGGAACTCTGGGCGTATCTCATCCACCCCTGGGGCCCTGCCACCAAGGAGTTTTTTGACCACCTCGGTGACCTCAGTCCCAGAGATGGGGGAGCCCACCTCCGAGTCCCCCGGCTCTGCTTCCTCATTGGAAGGAATGTTATTGGGATTGAGGAGGTCTTCGAAGTACTCCCCCCACCGACCCACAACGTCCCGAGATGAGGTCAGCAGCGCACCATCTCCACCATATACAGTGTTGACACTGCATTACTTCCCCCTCCTGAGACGCCAGATGGTGGACCAGAATCTCCTCGAAGCGGTCCGAAAGTCGTTCTCCATGGCCTCCCCAAACTCCTCCCATGCCCGAGTTTTTGCCTCAGCAACCACCGAAGCCGCATTCCGCTTGGCCTGCCAGTACCTATCAGCTGCCTCCAGAGTCCCACAGGACAAAAGGGACCGGTAGGACTCCTTCTTCAGCTTGACGGCATCCCTCACCACCGGTGTCCACCAACGGGTTCGGGGATTGCCGCCACGACAGGCACCGACCACCTTACGGCCACAGCTCCGGTCAGCCGCCTCAACAATAGAGGCATGGAACATGGCCCATTCGGACTCAATGTCCCCCACCTCCCTCGGGACATGGTCAAAGTTTTGCCGGAGGTGGGAGTTGAAGCTACTTCTGACAGGGGGCTCTGCCAGACGTTCCCAGCAGACCCTCACAACACGTTTGGGCCTACCAGGCTGACCGGCATCCTCCCCCACCATCGAAGCCAACTCACCACCAGGTGGTGATCAGTTGACAGCTCCGCCCCTCTCTTCACCCGAGTGTCCAAGACATGTGGCCGCAAGTCCGACGACACGACCACAAAGTCGATCATCGAACTGAGGCCTAGGGTGTCCTGGTGCCAAGTGCACATATGAACACCCCTATGCTTGAACATGGTGTTCGTTATGGACAATCCGTGACGAGCACAGAAGTCCAATAACAATACACCACTCGGGTTCAGATCGGGGGGGCCATTCCTCCCAATCATGCCCTTCCAGGTCTCACTGTCATTGCCCACGTGAGCATTGAAGTCTCCCAGCAGTACGAGGGAGTCCCCAGATGGTATGCCCTCTAGCACACCCTCCTGGGACTCCAAAAAGGGTGGGTACTCCGAACTGCTGTTCGGCGCATATGCACAAACAACAGTTAGGACCCGTCCCCCCACCCGAAGGCGGAGGGAGGCTACCCTCTCGTCTACCGGGGTAAACCCCAATGAACAGGCTCCAAGTCGGGAGGCAATAAGTATACCCACACCCGCTCGGCGTCTCTCACCGGGGGCAACTCCAGAGTGGTAGAGAGTCCAGCCCCTCTCAAGGAGATTGGTTCCAGAGTCCAAGCCGTGCGTCGAGGTGAGCCCGACTATATCTAGCTGGAACTACTCTGAGTTTGCTTTTTTGTAAAGATGTCCTGTCTCTTTTTAACTGTTTTCTTTGCATGATTGGCTAATCAATTCTCCACAAACAGTGACTAACATGGAGCCACCATTTTTTTAAATTTATGAACTTTTCTTGTGCATGAGGTTTCTATCATTCAGCGTGTTGTGTCTATTGGTGTGGTTCATGTGAAGTAATTGTATCAGTTTTAGGCTTTCGTCTAATACTGAATTTCCCCTTGGGATTAATAAAGTATCTATCTATCTATCTATCTATCTATCTATCTATCTATCTATCTATCTATCTATCTATCTATCTATCTATCTATCTATCTATCTATCTATCTATCTATCTATCTATCTATCTATCTATCTATCTATCTATCTATCTATCTATCTATCTATCTACTCTTATTCCTTTTGTGGTGCTATTCATGGAAATTTAATAAGGGTTTATTGTAGATTTCAATGAGATCTAGTTGTAAAACAATGTCCCAAAGCTATTCCTTCTTAGAAAGCTACTGTTAATAAAATCACAAATAATCATTGCAAGTGATTTCTGGAGTAGGATTTACAAGGAAAATAGCATCCCTTGCAGTCAAAAAGTTATTGGCTATTGAGTGGCTTACAGTACATGTTTAAATAGCATCCTTAGCAGAGTTTTTTTCCCTTTCCATCTTTACTTTTCCTTCCTCGTTAAGTTGGATGAAAAACGAAACATCTCAAATCATGGCTATCAGGTCATTGCAACTACAGTACACCCCCAAAATTCGCAGCGGTTACATTCCTAGAGCACCTGCAAATTGCAAAATACCGCAAATTTTGGATATGGTTAAAAAATGCCTATTTTCATACTTTAAACCCTAAATATGCCCCAAAACACTTTAATTTCAAACTCAGCTTAATACATTACCTAAAAACAAAGAATGTAAAAGTAAACCTGTATACTGTACTGCTATGTCTCCCGCAGTGCTAGAATGTAAAATACCGATGTTACTGCTGTATGTACTGTAATTCATGCAAGCGCATTTTCATTGCCAGAAGCCTTAGACATGCAGCTCGTTTCGGCGGCATCTTGGGGCTTTAACCCTTAAACTGCCACATACTTGGGGGTTAATGCATCCCTGAACGCCAAATACCCTTTTGCTGCACTTTAAGTAAACGTCACAATTAACAAAGAAAATGTGAAATTTTAACGGAACACATTTTTTTTCATGCAAAGAGCATCACAATTACTGCAACACTGATAATTTTACACACTGCTAATGAACTGTAAAAATTATTTAAAAAAATACTGGAACAATATGTACAAGGTGTAACTGATGCCATGGATGAAATCACTGAGCCAACTGTGCTTGAACTGGCTGCACGCAAACACACAGAGGTAAGCGCTGATTTTGGCAGGCTATAGTGCAGCGGCTTAATCCCAGGGACAGTGAGGCTGCAGTGCTGCATGATGTCATGCTTGGGTCACAGAATTGCACAGACACACAGGATATTGTAGAGACAGGAACTATTCAAACACTTCAAACAAACATGTCTCTTTCAGCAGGAAAAGGAGCTCAGTATGCAGTTAGTTATCAATTAAAGAGTAGACAAACATCATAGGGGAGCACAATCCCCAACAGGAGCAGAGAATGTCTGGGGGAGGAGAGAGAAACAAAGCAATCAGCCAAAAAGAACAGGTACTGTTCAGGCTTTTAAGTAAGCGTAGTGTCGTGCGAGAAGCTATAAGTAAGCCCAGCAAGTAAGGGAGCGATGTGAAGGTAATCTATCAGCGTTTTTTAAGAGGGGGGTTTTGAGGAGCGTCTATGTCTTCTAGAGGTGCGTTCAGCCCCCCTGCTCACAAGGGGCTGCCGCTAAGATTCATACCGTCGAAAAGACGGTGATTTATTTATTTTTATGGTGGAGATTTCAGGGACGCACCCAGCCTTGACCCAAACCGCGTGCACTCACAAACAGAGACAAAAACAAAGCAAACCAGTAATCAAACAGCAAATAAAGAATGTAATGAAAACAAATGAAATAAGAAAACAACGATACCACCCCGTTCCCCGTTCGGCGATTACACATTAAATACAACAAAACACAAACAAAACATACACAGCAACGGATGAAATGTAATGATGAAAATAGATAGTCTAGAGATTCTCACGTTGAATGGGAATGTACAGATAGTCCTACTGGTAGTTCCTGAAATGGTGAAGACAGGTAGACAGGTTCAGGAGCGCTCCTTTCTTTGCAGGATGGCCATAAATCCATTTACAGTCCTCATGTACACAGGCAGATGGCAGACAATCCAGACGCACGAAACGATCCAGGACAAAATAAATAAGTACAGGTAACCCAACAGAAGGCAGGCAGACAGGAACTTGAAACACAAATTACAAAACCTTTTTTTTTGTCTTTTTGTCACCGGCCCCGTTTTTAAAAGCCGTGCTGACATCCTTTGACCTCAAGAGCCCCAGCACCCTCAGCAGAAGACCAATCAGAGCCTGGGAGTTGCAGTTTCAAATTCTATTGGCTACTTTCACCATTCCAAGTTGCGGTTTTCTCTATAGTTGCTTCCAGTTCTCTCTACAGTACAGTATTGCCATGGAAAAAGGCATAAAAATTACAGAGGATATTTGTGGTTTCCGCTAACAATTATTAGTTAGGTTCTAAGGAAAAATCCGTGAATGACTGAGGCCGCGAACTCTGAACCGCAACTTCGCGGGGGTCTACTGTATTCAGGATTAATGTGTAATAGTGTTGAAATGTTTAGAATAGTAAGGTGCAGTTACAGGTGTGTATTACGCTTTAGATAAAAACATAGTTCATTAAAAAATCCCTCTAAATTCTTGTCAGCAAGGAAACACTGTTTGATTTATTTACTGTCTCAGTTTGCTAAAGAGTAATGTGATGTCTCAGGGTAAACATAAGCTGATTGTGTTGTATTCAAAAAAGCTTGGACAAAGGGAAACAATTTTGTATATTTCATCTCTATACTGAAATCTGCTCGGGGTAAATAATAGAGATGATGTGGGAATGTCGTACATTCTGGGAGGTTAAGGCATGTTACAATCTAACAGAAAAGAAGGTTGTCAATATTCAAAGTGTAACAGTTTAATTCTTGGAATGAATATGTAGAAAAAATGTGTACATATCTGTTCATTGGTGGCTACTGTTACCTTTAAAGTAATCTTCTTCCACAACTATGCATTTAGTTAAACAACATTACCATTACAGAAAAGTTTTGTGAAACTCTTGTTTCTGGAATACCTTTGAGTTCCTTTGTCTCTTTGTTCCTCTTTCAACAGCTCCAACCTTTCATAAGCACTTTGTAGCGCAGGTGATACTACACAGCTGTTTTGGGAATTAAATAATCACACCTTGTATGTTACAGCACTTTATTACACACATTATATCCATGTTTTTAATTAGTTATGAGAAAGAATAACCTATTGGGTCTTAGACTAAGAGGAAGGTGCATAATGTATCTGATGTACTAGATGGAAGTGACTTTTACTATAGGCTTCTTGATCCTCCTTAAATTCTGAGAGAATTATATACAGTATCCTAGTGTTTAGGATCAGGGATTAAGGAGGTATTGTTGATTATCTACAGAATCCAAGAGGCCTGTAAATTAAAATTTTATGTTGTTGAACAAAACAGTAAGATTGAGAGTGAGAGTTTTGTGAGCTTGCCAGAATTCAGAGAATTGGTTTCCTGGAGAGGGAGAAAAAAATTGAAAATATGAGAGGATTTTTAGAAAATGATTAAAGCAAGACAAAAAATGGACAAATAAGGGAGTGTCAAAATCCCCTAAATCCTGCCAATACAATAAAAAAGCACCTAATCAGGGTCACAAGATACGTACGTATCTTAAGGCAAGAAGAATCTCCAGCACTAGTCTTTTGCAGAGTCTACACATATAAACACCTGCAAATGGTATTTCTCCTTAAACTCAGAACTGTCGATAATCATCTCTGAGAATGAGCCAAGTAGTGATTATACAGAAAAGAAAGATTGCTTAGTGCTTTTTATTTAAACAATGTCCAACAATAAAGTGATCCAAAATAAAGTGTAGTCAATCCAATAAATATTCTCCAATAAATATAATAATGAAGCAGTGTCCTTAGTGGAGGTTAAAATAAGTCATTAAATAAATAATCCACACAGTTAAAATCTTTGGGATAAAAAAAAAAAAGTCAGAAAACCCCAAGACTCTCTGTGCATTCCATCCAAAACCATGTCTCTCCTGAACACATGACTATGTCTGCTTAGCCCATAGAGATGACCTCTGACAATTGCAGTCCTCCTTCAAATTTGCTTGCACCCTAGCCATTTCAGTTGGTCAACACTTGGGGCGCCAAGCCCAGCTCATATTCCTGCCACCATCCCTTGGCTTTCAGCATGGAACCCACAAACCGTGCTCCTTACTCCCTGCTACAGTCCCACTGCCTGCAAGGAGTCACTCAGTTTGTTTTCACTCCTTTTCCTTGTGTGCTAAGGAGGAATGACCTTGCCCTGTGAACGCCGTTCGCTTAGGGCCACTTCTTTACCACTTGTCTCCTTTCTGTCACACCAGCTCAGCTTCATCCTGACCTTTCTTTCTTTTCCTTTGCTCCATTTATGTTCCGGACTTCTGTTTTTTCCTTTAGTTTTCCTCTTTGTACCCACTCAGGCTCCGTTTATAACTTAGCAGGTGCAGGTGCCTAATCACGCACCCCAGAACCACTACTGAGAGACTTCGCTGAACTGCACTTGTCTGAATTTGAAAGTGTGCTCTGTCAGTCCTCCCCTCAATGACTCAGGGCCGCTAGTCCATGCTACCATGTGGATCTACACTCACCCTCAGCCTGAATCAACTGTATTTAATTAAAACAGCACACTGCCATGGACCAGTAAAATGCGGTTTACTACACCAGGTAACCTAACATATATGACTTTAAGATGTCAAAAGTAGACCAGAACACCTGCAGGAAAAACCCATTTAGACATTAGAAGATTTATGCCATAGTCACTTGCAGACATGGATCTTTAAGGCAGCACTGCCAACAACTGTGCCACCATGCTTCCCTATATTATAATATGTTCTACATTATTTAACCACAAGAATTATGTTGGATTGTAATTATAATGGTTTGAGTTTTCTTTTCTTCCAAGATATTTGAAGGACTAAATTAAATACCCATGTAGCCTTTCTTCCTAAGAGTTAAGAGATTCAATTCCCATCTTTCAAAGTAAGGCATTCCCATTAGGCCAGGGATATGTTTAGTTGTTTTTTTATAATATATACATTTACAAAATTAGTTTAAGCTGTTTTACAATTAATTTAATCATTATATGTGAAATCCTGCTTATCTGTGCAAACTCATTACTGTAATTTCCAGTTTGTAATTGTATAACGTTAGAGTTTGTAATTGTATAACGTTAGAGCCTGACATGTTCTATCACAGGCTTTGGCAAGAATTTCTCTTGTCTAAATCTGGAAAGAAAAAAACACTCTTCAATTCAAGATTTGCGGAGAACGCACTTCTTTTTCCAAGTTCAAAGCAAGATTTTTTCCATATTTATAAACATGAAGGACTGTGTTTTTTTATTCCTTTATAAATAAAAGTATAATCAAATAATGTAAATGTTTCACTACAATGATTGATAAACTGGAAAGTACATGCATATATCAAAACTGAGACTCTGGTATTCTGAACCAGATTTGTATTAGTAGCATAAATTTATGCCCTGCACCTGTAAATTTGAATGTATATGTCGGAATGAGACTGGTGAGTTCCATTACTACTTCAGTGTGATTTACTGTCTGTAATTTCCTTCTGTGGTCTAGGTTCATTGTTTAACTGAAAACATTTAAAGGTTAATGGGATCCTGTTTACTGTGATCCATCTTTCCATTCATGTATCCATCAGATTTGTATCACGCTAATGATAAAATTAATTAATCAGCCTTATGCATACAACTAATTCTGTTCACTTTTGCCTTTCATAGCGTGGTACCACAGACTAATGTGATTGTAAGTAGTGATCGGCCAAAATTGACAGTACAGGATGAAGTAGTTCCTCGAGCCGCAGATTCTTTAGAAAATCTTCTTAGCAAGTAAGTACTCTAGCTGTTAAAGAAAAAAGAAAAACTTCTATGAAATGTATTATGCATTGTCTTTGTCCTAATGACTGTAAACATTACATGAATAATTAATTAGATAAAATATTCCTGCTGTTGTGTTTTTACTTTGTGAAAACTCATCAAAATGGTTGTGTGCACAATGGTATTTGTACCATTCCTTTGTTCTCTTTTTCTTATTTATCATAAAATATTTTATTCAACTGTTCTTTTCAATGAATACATTCAAATGCAAATTTGCAAGTTAACTGTTCTGTTATGGTGGTCTTATTTGAACCTCATTGTTGCCAGCTGGTGTACAAAATGAAAATTAAAAGTCTAGAATCTTAACTAGCAAGTGAAATAAAATGTTAATACGTACGAGACATGGGAGGATCAAGAAGGCGGTGGTTACCACTGCTAACGCTAAGCTCTGGGAGACTGAATTTTAATCTAAGTCTATTAGCAGTACAGTATGGTGCAGCTGATTAACATCTTTTTTTTTTTTATTGTCAGCACTGTTTCTGGACGTAGGCAAAATACTATTTTGGTAAAAGTTCCTGCACCAGATGACAGCCACAATGAGGATGCTGAAAGTGGCTCAGAAGCCAGTGATACCATATCTAACAGCGGCCAAGCTGGCGGCCAATCTGTTGGAAACAATGTTACCCTCATCACCCTCAATTCTGAAGGTAAAAGTTCCTCATAGGCTATTGAGTCTGCAATCACTACATTTTTTTTAATTAATACCTGGGTTTTCAGCAAGAAATTTACTTGGGTTAGTGTGTGCCTTGATATATGCTATATGTAATCACCAACAACTGAAAACATCCAAAACCAAAGATTGTGTCTTAAGACTATGTCTTTCATTTATATGTAGTGTATACTGAATAGATCCTCGTTAAAATCATTTACACTATGAATTGTGAATAGAAAAAGATGACTAAAGAAGTTAGTATGCGTCCACTGCAGACATTCAAAATTCAACCCCTTGATTACATAAAATATTCACTCAGCATTATATTGTGTGCTTACCAATAGGGCATACTAATGCTTAGTTCACAAGGAGTGCTTCTCTATATTCTGGGTCTGTTTTTCGTAGTGCAAAAAAATAAAATAAATAAATAAAACAGACACATATACCACTAAGTACTATTAGTTCATATATCTTTTCATGAACAAATCTTGTCTGGTTAACTGGGACTTTTATGAAACAGTGCTTTGTTCTAACTTGTTCATGAAGCATGTACATATTATTGGGCATAGGCAAAACAAAGTTTGCTGTACTTTTAGGGCAATGCAAAAGGGTTGTCTAGGGACATTTCACTATATATAATTTTCCTCAGTTTGCAATGGCTGCAGACAAATTCCTTGTTTAGTACAAGTTTCTGCTGTATGTCTTTTATCTTCAGTTTGTTTGAAATAACTATGAAGACCTTTTCCCAGTATGAAGAGAGAAAAGTTGTGTTCTTTAAAAGGAAAAAAGGAGTTGCCATCAGATGAGAGTTATAATAATAATAATAATAATAATTCATTACATTTATATAGCGCTTTTCTCAGTACTCAAAGCACTATCCACACAGGGAGGAACCGGGAAGTGAACCCACAACCTTCCACAGTCTCCTTACTGCAAAGCAGCAGCACTACCACTGCGCCACCTGTGAGTTGTGTGTTATACCATGCAGTGTCCTCATTTTATAAGCGTTGCATGCATTTTTACTCATTTCCAGGTGACAAAAAGAGAGAAATTGCTTTTTAGGAATAAAGATTGGCATCAGTATCTTAAAGCACATCAAACAGGAAGTCAGTATTTGTAGCCTGATAACTTAATTATGTAAACAGTTACAGAAAAGCATTTGTTTCCTCATTCTTTGAATAATAACACTAGACCAGCCCTTTGTTCCATTTAGGTACTGCTCCCATATTAGTATCCAAACATGTACTCCCCGAAGGACACTTTGTTACTTCAGTTAATTTTTTTCTTCCTGTGAAAATGATGTGGTGGTGTACAAAGAGTTTAGAAAATACTCTGTGCATTGAATTAGCTAATATTTAATCACTCTTTCATCAGAGAAGCTTTCTTTTTGTGTCATTAACAACTTGAAAATGCTCAACATAAGCATCAACTACTGTATCATCTTATCTTATTGTTATTGAATATTTATCAGCAGTCCTTCCTTATATATATATATATATATATATATATATATATATATATATATATATATATATATATATATATATATATATATATATATATTCAACAATTATACAAAAACCCCTGTGGATGTCCTGACTGGGCTAACATATGAGGACCACTGGCATCTAGTATATTGGGGATCTTCTGATCTTCAGCTTTTATCAGTCCATTCATTAAACTATACCAGCTGGGTCCAAATTTATTTTCTCACCCTGCCAGCCAGTTCCCTTATGTTATCGCACTGGCCTCCTATCTGTGTGTGTGTGTGTGTGTGTATATATTCTGTGTATATAGTATGAAGGCCCCTGGTAGGGGCTGAAAGTTCAGGAATAAAAACTACTTTATGATACGTGATTCATTTTCTCCCTTTGTGGATCTCCAGCTGCATATATATATATACAGTGATCCCTCGCTATATCGCGCTTCGCCTTTCGCGGCTTCACTCCATCGCGGATTTTATATGTAAGCATATTTAAATATATATCGCGGATTTTTTGCTGGTTCGCGGATTTCTGCGGGCAATGGGTCTTTTAATTTCTGGTACATGCTTCCTTAGTTGGTTTGCCCAGTTGATTTCATACAAGGGACGCTATTGGCAGATGGCTGAGAAGCTAGATTGCTTACTTTTCTCTCTCTCTTGCGCTGACTATCTGTGATCCTGACGTATGGGGATTGAGCAGGGGGGCTGTTCGCACACCTAGACGATACGGACGCTCGTCTAAAAATGCTGAAAGATTATCTTCACGTTGCTATCTTTTGTCAGCTGCTTCCTGAAACGACATGCTGCACAGTGCTTCACATACTTAAAAGCTCGAAGGGCACGTATTGATGTTTGACTGAAAAACAAACTCTGTCTCTCTCTCTCTCTCTCCCTGCTCCTGACGGAGGGGGTGTGAGCTGCCGCCTTCAACAGCTTTGTGCCGCGGTGCTTCGCATACTTAAAAGCCAAACAGCCCTATTGATTTGTTTGCTAGAGATTGTTTTCTCTATCTATGTGACATTCTGTGCTCCTGACATGCACTCCTTTGAAGAGGAAGATATGTTTGCATTCTTTTAATTGTGAGACAGACCTGTCATCTCTGTCTTGTCATGGAGCACAGTTTAAACTTTTGAAAAAGAGACAAATGTTTGTTTGCAGTGTTTGAATAACGTTCCTGTCTCTCTACAACCTCCTGTGTTTCTGCGCAAATCTGTGACCCAAGCATGACAATATAAAAATAACCATATAAACATATGGTTTGTACTTCGCGGATTTTCTTATTTCGCGGGTGGCTCTGGAACGCAACCCCTGCGATGGAGGAGGGATTACTGTACATTATATATATATATATATATATATATATATATATATATATATATATATATATATATATATATGCTGCTCAAAAAAATTAAAGGAACACTTTGAAAACACATCAGAACTCAATGGGAGAAAAAAATCATGCTGGATATCTACTGATATAGACTGGGTAATGTGTTAGGAATGAATGGATGGCACATTGTTTGATGGAAAAAAAAATTCAATCTACAGAGAGGGCTGAATTCAAAGAGACCCTGAAAATCAAAGTGAAAAAATGATGCGGCAGGTTAGTCCATTTGGCTGAAATTTCATTACAACAACTCAAAATCATACTCAGTAGTTTGTATGGCCCCCACGTATGCATGCCTGACAACATCGGGGCATTCTCCTAATGCTACAACAGATGGTGTCCTGGTGATCTCCTCCCAGATCTGGACTAGGGCATCACTGAGCTCCTGGACAGTCTGAGGTGCAACCTGGCAGTGTCGAATGGACCGAAACATAATGTTCCATCTACTGGATTAAGGTCAGGCGAGCGTGGGGGCCAGTCAATGGTATCAATTCCTTCATCCTTCAGGAACTGCCTGCATACTCTCGCCACATGAGGCCAGGCATTGTCATGCACCAGGAGGAACCCAGGACCCACTGCACCAGTATAGGGTCTGAAAATGGGTCCAAGGATTTCATCCCGATAGCTAATGGCAGTCAAGGTGCTATTATCTAGCCTGTAGAGGTCTGTGCATCCTTCCATGGATATGCCTCCCAAGACCATCACTGACCCACCCCCAAACCAGTCATACTGACCTATGTTATAGGCAGCATAATGTTCTCCACAGCTTCTCCAGACCCTTTCATGTCTGTCACGTGTTCAGGATGAACCTGCTCTCATCTGTGAAAAGCACAGGGCGCCAGTGGTGGACCTGCCAATTCTGGTATTCTGTGGCAAATGCCAGTTGAGCTGCACAGTGCAAGGCAGTGAGCACAGGGCCCACTATAGGACATCGGGCCCTCAGGCCACCCTCATGAAGTCTGTTTGTGATTGTTTGGTCAGAGACATTTACACCAGTGGCCTGCTGGAGGTCATTTTGTAGGGCTCTGGCAATGCTCATCGTGTTCCTCCTTGCCCAAAGGAGCAGATACCGGTCCTGCTGATGGGTTAAAGACCTTCTACGGGCCTGTCCAGCTCTCCTTGTGCCTTTGAGACTGTGCTGGGAGACACAGCAAACCTTCTGGCAATGGCACGTATTGATGTGCCATCCTGGAGAAGTTGGACTACCTGTGCAACCTCTGTAGGGTCCAGGTATCGCCTCATGCTACCAGTAGTGACATTGACCATAGCCAGATGCAAAACTGATTAAAAAACAGTCAGAAAAGATGAAGAGGGGAAAAATGTCAGTGGCCTCCACCTGTTAAACTTGTTTTGGGGGTTGTCTCATTGTTGCCCCTTTAGTGCACATTTTGTTAATTTTATTAACACCAAAGCAGCTTAAACTGATTAACAACCCCCTCTGCTACTTAAATGGCCAGATCAATATCCAAGATGTTTCATTGACTTGATGCTATACTCTGATTTAAAAAGTGTTCCTTTAATTTTTTTGAGCGGTATATACACACCTGTATATCACAACATCATAACCTTCTTGTTTAAAAGAATATCATATCAAAATTTTTACTCTGGACTGCTGTGTGACTATTGAGCAATTTTGTACTCTGCCGGTCCCTCTCTGAGGATGATTGCATCCTATTTAATGCACGTTGCTAAGTATAACCCTGTTGCTGTGTTACATCAAAGCAATCTTTTGGGATTTTTTTTTTAAAGATAGTCAGTATAGCCAGTGGCGCAGATCAACAAGCATCATGGAAAATATATAATGCTAACTTTCTAGGGGTCATTAGGATTGCAAAAAAAAAATGATTACTGATGGCTAATATTGTCACATGACAGAGATCATTCCTTAAGCCAGCGGTTCTCAAACTGTGGGGCGCGCCTGAAGTAAAAAAAAAGGGGGGCGTGAATGTTGCTATATGTGGCGTAATTTCGCTATTCGTTGGGAAATTTTAAACTTGTAGCGGTGTATCGTCAGCAAAAAATATAGGAATAAATTTTATTAGGGTTTCAAAAAACGTTAGGGGGGCGCGATTAAAACCGTTATGAAATCTCGGGTCGCAAATACTTAAAGGTTGAGAAACGTTGCCTTAAGCCAACACAGTATGAAAAGAGTGATCTGTCTGTCTGTTGGATATTTGTTGCATTTCCTATCCATTGTATCTGTCTTACATAGTTTATTTCCTATTCTAGTATGTAATTCTATGACAATTTACTTTTATTAGCCTTATTATTAATGGGGAGATATTTACTTTCTTCATTAAATTTGACATGTTCTGCAAATAACATTAGTGAAACATTCTGGAAGAAATGTATTTTGCAAGTAGCATTGATTACACACATCTTTTGTTTAGAAATAAGCAGGAGAATAGTCTGGGATGTTTCTGAACATTGAATTCTGTTATATTTCAGCCAGGGTTCCTCCCCTAGCTGGAGTTCAGTTCCTTGTTTTATGTCCTTTTTGTTAATTTTTGTGTCATGTATTTCTGTTAATGTTACTTTTGTTAACTATCCACTTTGTTTTCTATGCCTTTGCTATGAGCCTTGTGTTTTGTGGGTGGTTCCGCAAGAGGTGGGACCACTTGCCCATCACTTCCAGGGACTGCCCACTGCATTGTAAAGGTGAACGTTTCCCACAGTTCCTGGCAGTTCATTTTGAATGAGCTAGGGAGTGGTAATTAAGGTAATTCAGATTTTAGGATTCGGTAATGTGTGTAAGCTGAATGGTTTCTAATGATTTTTGCAGGACACTAGTTGAGATATTTTCTTGTCTGAGCCAAAGTAGGAAATATGTATTTTCTTGAAGAGGTATCTCCACACAATTAAACTGTGTAATTTGAAAATCTTTTCAATCATTCAATTTTGTACATCAGATCACATTGCATGCAGAATTGATAAAGGTGGAAAGCATACCTGACATATTATTTGCTTATACAAATGCAAGAGCTCCCCCAAAAAAATAGTGTTATCCAGGGAGCATTGTTAATCATATTCTCTTCATTTATTTCCTTAGTGAAAAAACAGTTTTCCTGCCACATTCCAAAGACATGCATTTTGCGGTAATTGGCATCTTTAAATTTGTCTCGTATGACTTGGTGTACGTGGGTGTGCAATTTGATTGACTTTAATCCTACTGTGTTTGCTTCTTGCCTTGTGCTTAAAGTTGTCAGGATGGACAGACTTCTGTGAGCATTAATGGGGTTTAGCAGATTTGATACAGTACGAACAGATCAATTTCCTTAGGAAAATCATGTTTACTCCTAGCTAAGTTGGACAGTGTTTTTCTCAACCAATTATTTTTGTGCCTACAATAGAGTTGATCATGGTACAGTATATAGAGTACAAGTCTACTGTTCCTAAATGTGTATGGATATGCTGTGCATTCAGAAAGTATTCATACCCCTTCACTTTTTTCACATTTTGTTACATTGCAGCCTTATTGTTGGAATCATTTAAATTTTTTCCTATAGTAATACTAGAATCCTTGTAGCCTATGAAAAAACTTGTAATCCTAGCTCACCTTTAATTCCTTCGCACCTCTCCATCAGCGTCTTTTGTTTTATAAATGTGTCGATCAGCACAGGCACCAAGCAGCCCCCCACCCCCACCTCCCCACCACCACAGAAAGGGCAAAAAGTTCTTCCAACTCAAGTCTTGTTTATCTGGTTGTGAGGTACCTGGAGTTGTATAGGGTAAGTAATATATCATTATTTGGAACACATACATTTCATGTGTGTTCTGTGTCTACAACGATCTATGTAAATTTAGGATGACACGAAATGCAAGAAATATTGAACATGTAACTAAAAAAGAAATGTTTTTCATATTTTAGTAATAACTGACAAAATTTAGACATGAAGTGTATAATATGTGAAGACTGAAATCCAAATATCAAACACTTTCACAATAGGTACAAGTGTAACAAAACAAGTGTGCTTTTATTCAAGAATATAACTGTAGATAAACAACTCTGGTTAGGGTACGACATTGACACAACCGCTTGAGTGGTGCAACGGTAAGAACTGCTGTCTGATACGGGGTGCCCAGTCACAGATAGTTGACACAGACTGCTCAGCCAATCAGAGTGCAGCAGGGCTGATTTGATGCCAAGACCCAGGTTCGATTCCCAGTTGGGGTGAAAGTGCTTTTTTTCTTTTTATCTACAAAAGCACGTAAAGTTTTTAAAATTGGTATGTACTGTCAAGTGAAATATTTATTAGTTTTAATTTCACAAACCCTGTGGAATGCTCTTTGTAAAATATTATTTTTAAAAATTGAGACAGCAATTAACATGAACAAATATCCCCTTTTAACTGTTCTTACTTTTAAGTTCTATAAGACATACACAGGCAGACAGAGCACTGCATAACAGACAGACAGACAAGTCACTAAACATAAACATGGAAGGCACAGCATAAAAGATATAAAAAACTGTCAGGAGAAAAAAAACAGCTAAGGGAATAGATAGATAGGAAGGAAAGGCACTATATGACAGGGAAACTGCTACATAATAGTAAAATTACTGTTATTACTATATAGATAGACAGGAAATTCACTGTGTAAAAGACAGATAGAGAAAGCACTAGACAGAGAGATAACAGTATTAGCAATATATTATAGTTTGATTTTATATTTATATTTTATCTCAGATTTATGTAAAAAAAAAGAAAAATGCTACAACCTTTTTATTAATCAACAGATACATTAGGAAGGCAAGCAGGCAGTGAGAGTACATGTAGATGTGAAAAGCACTAGATAGACATGGAAGGCACTGTATAATAGATATAAAACTATAAAAAAACAGGGTATACATTAAATAATATACAGGCAGAGAAACCACTAGATAAATAGATATATAGACAGATAGATAGACATGAAAGGTATTGTATAATAGATAGGAAAGGCACTTTATACTAGGCAGACAGGGAAGCCACTAAATAATAATAATAATATTATTACTGCATTGACAGATAGACAGGGAATTCACTGTATAATAGGCATACAGTAAAGGCACTATAAAAGAAAATAGACAAAGCACTAGACAGATAGACGTCAGTATTAGCAATAAATTAGTGTTATTATTTATAAATATTTATATATATATATATATATATATATATATATCTGAGATATATGTCAATAAAATAAATGAAAAATGCTACAACCTGTTAATTAATCAACAGATGCTGCAGAATGGCAAGCAGGCTGTGAGAGTACATATAAACCTGAAAAGCAATAGATAGACAGATAAACAGGGGAGTCACTGTATAATAGATGTGGGAAGCTCTTTTTAATATTTGTAAAAATTGAGACTGCAATTAACATGAACAAGTGTCCTTATAACTGTTCTTATTTTTAAGTTCTGTAAGACATACACAGACAGACAGAGAATTGCATAATAGAAAGACAGAGGAGTCACTAAATAGATAAACAGGGAAGGCACTGTATAATAGATATAAAACTCAGGAGAAAAAAAAACAACTAAAGGGATAGATAGATAGATAGATAGATAGATAGATAGATAGATAGATAGATAGATAGATAGATAGATAGATAGATAGATAGATAGATAGTGCCTTTCCTTCCTATCTGTCTATCTAACAGGCAGACAGGGAAGCTGGTACATAATAATAATATAACTATTATTACTACAAAGGCAGATAGACAGGGAATTCACTGTATAATAGGCAGACAGAGAAGGCAGTATATAAAGCACAGACAGAGAAGGCACTAGACAGATATATATACACACTCACAGACAGATAGATAACAGTATTAGCTATATGGTATTTTTATTTTATATATTCTGCATATGTATTTTTAACGGAGAAATCTGTCAAAAAGAAATAAATCATGTATCAATCAACACACACTGCAGGCAGGCAAGTGGGTGGTGAGAGTGAAGATGGATGTGATAGGCACTAGATAGATTGTATATAATAGGCAAAAATAGCGATAACTTGATAATAGTATTAGCTGTAATTAATGAAATCATGAATTAATCAACAGAAATAAGCGCAATCTACATTTTAAGCATAACGATTTACTTAAAAAAAAAAAAAGAAAAAAGAAAAATGCCTCAGCCTGTCTATGAACGCAGACACTGCAGCCAGGCAGGCAGGCAGAGCGGCGAAAAGTGCAGAACAGCATCCAATACCTCCCCCCTTCCCCCCCTCACCAAAACGGAAGTGGCAGAAAATAGATTGCATCGTTAGTGGTTTAGCACTACCATAGAGAATGAATGGGAAACAGGTGTCCCTGGTTCATCCTTACTATTATAGAATAAAAATATGCATTTGATTTGAGTCTGTACATTTATGGTACTTGTAAAAGTTAGCATTTTCTTTTTTAATTCAGTTTGATTCTCTCAGTCATGTTCATGTTCACGCTCCCCCCGATATGACACTGCTTGTTTTCAAATAAAAATGTGCTATAACAGAGCTGAACTCAAATGAGGATGAGGGTTCTACATCAGAGAAAGAGAACAGAAGCCCTCCCCGCAACATAAGAACAACGCAGCTACATCACGCGTAAAGGTGAAAGATGACACCGTTTGGATGCAGCAACAGGTCGGGCATCATCCTGCCACTCAGTCTGCCCCACACATGTCCTTCAAAGAAAAAGCAGGGCTTACTGAGTTTGTCAAGGTATCGGGCAAAGTCCTGTTTGTGATTATGTTTTGTGATGGTCTTTATATAACAAACATTTATATATTACTTATATAATAGCCAGATTGAAAGTTATTCACCTCGATTTATTTACTTATCTTCCTACAGCGTAAAATCACAAGTAGACTGCAGAGCTTCCTGTGTTTGATTGACAGGGCTATGCTCATAAAGTATATATGTACTGAAGTGACTTTAGCTGCAGGTGGAAGCTCCTGTTGTTACGGTTCTGCCTTTGTCTAGAAAGAGTTTCATAGGCTTTGTGAACTTAGTCTCGTAAAGTCTTTCTTCCATGGGACGACTGGGATCTTTTCTTGAATAAGGAGTAGCATTGCACATGTACTGGTGTGGCATTACACATGAACTTTATTAGGAAAATAGTACATATTTACAGTTGCGTAGAGTGTGACAGGCACCCAATACCCCAAAATTTCAAAACAACAGTAGGATTTTAGAAATTTTTGCAAATTTAGTACAAATAAAAAATGGAAAAATCACATTGCCACAAGTATTCTGACCCTTCACTCAATATGTGGTTGAAACACCTTTTCAAGTAACATATAAATGTTAATGTTTTGGGCACATGCACCGTCCAGATCTAAACACTAGAGGGGAGAGTCTATAGCTGATGGTGGAAGCTGCCGTCGCTGTACTTTGTATATAAGAGCCAGATCGAATTTTATTTACTTATTTACCTTTATTTAATTACTTACTTCCTACAGCGTAAAGTCACAAGTAGACTGCAGAGCTTCCCGTGTACATTTACAGAGTACAGCGATGGCAAAGTGCGACGTGCATTCTTGCTCCGATGTAGAACTGTCGTCATGATCTGAGTTCATATCTGTCATAGCGCGTCTTTATGTGAAAACAGCAGTGTCACATGGGAGTGGGGGTGGGATCGTGAATGCAACTGAGAGAATAAAACTGAATAAAAAAAAACAAAAAAAAAAAAAACAAAGCTAACCTTTACAAGTATCACACATTTACACTGGCTGTTACAGACTGAAATCAAATGTATGTTTTTATTCTAAAATAGTACGAATAAGAGCAGCTCTCTTCTCAAAACAGACTCATCCGGAATCGAACCCTTGAATGTTTGATTACCAGTCAACAGATGATACCATTGCACCACCGAAGCAGTTGTAGCAAAGGCGTGTCAATGTCGCACCCTAACAAGTGTTCTTTTTCTGCAGTTATAGAATAGAAGCACACTTGTTCTGTTATATTTGTACCTTTTGTGAAAGTGTTTATTGGATATTTGGAATTCAGGCTTAACACATTATACACTTCATGTCTACATTTTGTGAATTATTACTAAAACATGAAAAACGTTTCTGTTTTAACGATGTGTTTACTGTACATAGATTGTTGTAGACACGGAACACACATGAAATGCATGTGTTCCAAATAACAATATAGTATTTATAAAAGGTGTCATTTTGCTTGACTTCTCACTCTATACAACTCCAAGCAACTGACACGCACGTAAACAGACTTGAGCTGAGAAAAGTGTGCGGCGGTGGGGGATGTGATAGCAGGCTGCTTGCTGATTATCGACACATTTACAGGACAAAAGATGCTGATGGAGAGGTGCGAAGCGATTTAAGGTGGGACGGATCTACGAGTTTTTTCGTAGACTCTGGTAATTCTAGTGTTAAGCTACACCTGTATTATCTTTG
Source organism: Erpetoichthys calabaricus (assembly GCF_900747795.2). Lineage (NCBI taxonomy): Eukaryota > Metazoa > Chordata > Cladistia > Polypteriformes > Polypteridae > Erpetoichthys > Erpetoichthys calabaricus. The sequence continues at coordinate 121,150,786 of NC_041402.2, forward strand.
CTTTTTGCTTAGGGTCATTTTCCTGTTGGAGGATGAGGTTTTGGTCTAGTCTGAGGTCCAGAGCACTCTTGAACAGATTTTTCAATAAGTATAGCCCTTTACTTTGCTCAATTCAGCTTTCCCATAATTCTTACCATTCTCTGAGACCCTACAGTTTAAAAAAAATATATATAAAAAAAAAACCAGTATATAATATTGTGCCTACCATGCTTCACCTATGAAATGGTACTGCACAAGTGATTAATAGTGCCTGGTTTCCTCCGGACATGACCCAGAGAACTGAGGCCTGACAGTTAAATCATGGTTTCAGGAGACCTGAGAATCTTGTTTCTTACAATCTATGAGTCCTTTAGGTGCATTTTTGCAAACTCCATGCAGGCTTTCATGTGTTGTCTGGCAACTCTAGCGTAAAGCTCGTATTAGTGGAGTGGTGCAGTGATGACTGTCTTTCTGGGAGTTTTTCTCATCTCCACACATGTTCTCTACAGCTTAGCCAGTGTGACCATTGGGTTATTTGTCAACTCAATTACCAAGGGACTTCTTCCCCACTTATTCAGTTTGGCCAGGCAACCAAAGCTAATAAGAGTTATGGTTGTTCCAGACTTCTTCCATTTAAGAATCATGGAGGCCATTGTACTGTTGGAAACATTCAGTCCTGCAGAGTGTAGCCTTCCCCAGATCTACAGTATGCCTCAACACAATCCTCTTGTCTAAAATCTGCAACCAGTTCCTTCATCCTAATGGCTTGATATTAGCTCTTATGGAAATACACAGCACTAGGACCTTATACAGAAGGTTTGTGCCTTTCCTAATACTATCCAGTCAACTGAATATGCCATAGGTGGACTCCAAACAAGCTCTAGAAATATCTCAAGTATGATCAATACAATGGGATGCACCTAAGCCACATTTTAAATGTCATAGCAAAGGGCCTGAATACTTGAGTCAGTGCGATATTTATGTTTTTATTTTGAATAAATTTCCAAAATATTCTGTTTTTTCTTTGTCATTCTAGGGTACTAAATTTTGCATGATGTGGAGAGAAATGAATTTAAATGATTTTAGTACAAGTCTACAGTATAACAAATTGTAAACAAATAAAGGGGTCTGATTACTTTCTGAATACGCTGGAGATAGATATATCTCAAACAGTCATCAGGTACTCCTGGTTAGGTCTTTAATAATACTATTTGCTGGAGCATGTTTTATAGATACTTTCAATGAAAGGGATCTGAGCAAACATCACTGTCCTGTGTTGTGCTTTTCAGTCTAAAACTGAGCAAGTTTAGCCCTACTGTAGGATGTGATGCAGCCAGTGAAGATGGGCTTTATGAGCATAAATAGAATTACTTAAGCATAGATTAGATTAGAGATCTTTATTGTCACATAACATTATATGAGCATATTGAAATTCATGTGCCACAGTTGTGGTGATGTATAAATAAATGCAGTAAAAAGTAAAGGTAGCAGAAGATAAATAAACAGAATAAATAAAAAATACAGTAAATAAGAGTGAAAAAAATTAATGTATAATACAATTTCATATAAAACAGCAGGTGGGTACAATGCACAGTGCAGAGCAGGTATGATCAAGTTACTGGGCATTCAGTGACCTTATGGCCTGGGGGAAGCTGGAAACGTCTGGGCTTTTATTAGTTAAAAGTGGAATTAAAGATGTGAGTTACCCTCCTTGACAATAGCTGAGAGGTTCTGATATCACTTTATGTTATCTGTACTAATGACTTTGTTAAGCCTCTGACACTCTTCAGAGCATCGCTGCTAATGCAGATGTGAGTATGGTCTGACTAGTACATCCTGAAGTCTACGTCCATCTCTCTGGTTTTGCTGACATTCAATGAGAAAATGTTGTCTTTGCATCACTGTGTCAGAAGGCAAATCTCTTGTATGTAAGTCGTCTCATCATTGTTGATGATCAGGAATATGGCAGTAGTGTCAAAAGAAAATAATTAATGATGGAGCTGGCACTGTGTTCAATAGTGGTAGAGTACCACTGCAGAGGAAGTGATGCTGCCAATCTTCAGATGCTGGGGTCCGACAACAATTACTAAGTAAAAAAAAAAAAAAAGGATGGCACAGTTCTAGAAGCTTAATTGTCTGTTTAATCTATAAGTGGTACTGTTGAAGAGCAGTTTCTAGTACTCTGATGGTAAATGGCACCTTCTTTGGACAGGCTATTGCCATAAGCAAAGTGGAGGCTATCCAAACTATGTTTAAATCATTCCACCACCATTCCTTCCAAAATTTTATTATAAATGGAGAATTTTCCTCCGGCTGGTAATCTTTCTGACAGAAAGTGGAAAGTATAGATTCTCTATAGGTATTAGACATTAAAATGTCAATTACAAACATTAGTGAACTGGTAGTTACAAATGTTTACATTGACATTTATTTGCTTGGCAGATGCGGCAGATGGTAGCGCTGCTGCCTCACAGTAAGGAGACCTGGGTTCGCTTCCTGGGTCCTCCCTGCGTGGAGTTTGCATGTTTTCCCCGTGTCTGCGTGGGTTTCCTCCAGGTGCTCCAGTTTCCTCCCACAGTCCAAAGACATGCAGGTTAGGTGATCCTAAATTGTCCCTAGTGTGTGCTTGGTGTGTGGGTGTGAGTGTGTGTGTATGTGCCTGGTGGTGGGCTGGCGCCCTGCCTTGGGTTTGTTTCCTGCCTTGCGCCCTGTGTTGGCTGGGATTGGCTCCAGCAGACCCCCGTGACCCTGTAGTTAGGCTATAGCAGGTTGGATAATGGATGCAGGAAAATGCAGGAAAACAGTCTGGAGTGTGACTTGATACCACGTAGTGGTGGCATTACCAGATGCTGTTCACTGGCACACCTGAGTGGGCAAGAAGGAGCAAAGCACTTCACTAGTGTCTCCATATACTCAGGTGCTGACCTATTGGCTACTCTGTAGGCAAACATCAAGGATTTGAACTTCATGTGTGTTGCTACAGGGAGCCGATTTATCGACCTGAAGAGAGGAGTGACAGGTGCCACTCTTGGCTGGTTAAGTACAAGTTGGGCAACTGCATTCTGGACTATCAGCACTTGCGGGTACTCCTGCTAGAAGTGAGTCACAGTAGTCCAGGCACAACAAGACCAAATCCTGGACCATAAATGTGTGGCTTACTCTGTTGGATAGGGTATGATCTGGAGGATGTTGTACAGCGTGAACCTGCATGAATGAGAAACAGTAGAAATGAAGTCAGAAAAAGATAGCTGTTCATCATCACCACCCCAAGATTGCAAATTGACCTGCCGAGCTTTAGCGATGGTGAGCCAAGCTGTACAGAGATGGGGAGATGAACAGACTGGCTGGGCGGGATCACAAGACACTTGTTTTTGCCAGGTTAAGCTGTAGATGGTGGTCCTTCATCCAAGTTGAGATATCAGTAAGACATGCAGAGACACAAGCTAATACTGTATTTGTTCTTCAGAGGGAAAGACAGGTGTAGCTGCATATCAGCCTCATAGCACTTATAAGGGAAACCATGGGATTGGATAATGGAGCCCAGTGAGGTGGTGTATAGAGAGAAAAGTAGAGGATCCAGCAACAATTTTTGGGGTACACCTGTGCATGTCTGGTGTGCCTTTGACAACTTCCCTTGCCAGGACACGCTGTAAGATCTACTCAAGATGTAGGACTCAAACCATCAGAGAGCAGTCTCAATGATGCCAGTGTCCGAGAGGGTGGCAAGAAGGATGTCATGGTTGACCATGTCAAAGTAGAAGAGAGATCTAGGAGGATCAGGCCCAATGATACGTTAGTGGCTCTAGCAAGTTGTAGCTGGTCGACCACCGTTAGTAGAGCTGTCTCAGTCAAGTAGTTTCTCTTGAAGCCGGACTGGTTTGTTTTGAGCAATCTTCTGTACAAGAAAGGAAGAGACCTGGTTAGAAACAGCATGTTCAAGTGTTTTGGAAAGAAAAGAAAGGAGAGAGATCTGGCTGTCATTTTTAACTTGAGATGGATCAAGTGTTGGTTTTTTGAGAAGTGGGGTTATCAGAGCATGTTTGATGACAGTAGGAAATGTTCCTGAACTGAGTGAGATGTTAATGATGATGATGTATATAAAATGCAACCTGACACTCCTGTAAAATTCCTGTGCCAGTGGGGATAGGGACCTTTGCGCTTTTGGAGGTCTGGAAGGAACTTGTATTTTCTGTTCCTATGCTATGCAACAGAGAAACAAAATTGGAATCTATAGCTCCCTTGCAGTAACAGTCAATTTCAAGACTTAGTTGGATATGTTGAATGCAGCATTGGTGGAGAACTCTAGATAGGTATTAGTACCTGATCAATGACTATATACACGATGGATAAGGTGAAATGGGATGAAAGCAGGGAGTGGCTTTTGTCAATAGAAAATGGCTCCTAACTTGAGGCTTATGCTCTAGTTCCCCACAGGGCTGTATTAGAAAAGTAGCTTAGAAAATATATGCATAGGTATTTGCTTATGTTAAGATACTGAATAAATTAAGGTAACCTAAATTTCAACTAGTTATGGTTATATAAATCAAGAAATCCTTAACGTGAATTATTTCTTTTATGTGTTACATGTTTACATGCTATTATTTTTTCACTGTGATGATGTCTTCAGGTTCTATCCGTTACTCAAAATTAGATAACTAGCCTCAGTGTCACCTTTCTGTTCCCTTTAGACAGCAAAAGATGTCTATTCTCTCTGTTGGGTCCAGTGGCTGCTGACATGAACTTGACTGTGGAGAAGAGGGTGATTAGAAACCAATATCATTAACAATAGACCCCCTGAAGTCATGTACACTGCAAAGTTCACATAGTTAAAGAGCTAAGTTAATAGAAATCCTGGTAGATGTGTGCTTTTGCTTGGTATTTCCTTGCTCATGTGCTGAAATATGTACCAGAAATATCTTGAATGTTTATAAGCAGTGCAGAAGTGTGCTCATGATAGCCTTCCACGCACAGTCAAATAACTGTTTCTGTGAAACATGTATTATTAACTAATTGCTTGTGTATTTACAAAAATGTTTTATGTTTAATCTTGAAAATAAAGTTTTTATTTTTAATTCATATACAGTATTTGTTACAGTTTTTTTTAAACTTATAGAAGGATCATTTTCTCACCATAAGCAGTAATTTTTCTTTTTATAGGGCAAAACAAATATCTTTAAAGTTTTATTGTGTATGTCGAGGCAGCTTAATGTTCGTAGTGCAGAGTGCGTTACTCTGAAACATTTATTACAATTCTATTAAATATTAAACAAACAAACAAATGCCACTGGTAGACAGAGCGTGATGGGCTTGTTTGTAATGCCAGCTAAGCTGAGTGCATTGTGGGTGGTCAAGAAATGACTCACGAAACTATCATAAACTATCATACTTTTCCCCATACTGCTGAAGCAAAACAATATGCACTTTAAGTGAACAGTCAGCCGTAGCACAGGCTGTGCATAAAACTCTGTGTGGGCAAAGGTAAATGAAATGGGCGCTGCTGAAAAGACACTTTATATGGTGTTATAATAACTACATAAAAATCTGAAATATAGCAGTTATTTCCCATTTGGGGAAAACAAGAGTTTACTTGCATACTTGGACGCTTAATATTTGTAGCATAAACCAGCAGTAAGTTAAAGATCTTGGGTGTAAGAGTGCCTTTCACAATGGCATTATCCAAGAGAAGAACATTGGGAGTAGGATAATCAGCCCTCAAATGCTGTGTGAATGAACATGTTTGAGAGGCAGGAGGCTGTCTGTTTTACTAATGATTGATTCCACAAGTTAACAACTGAGAGATATGAATAGTAGAGTAATACAATGTGCAAGGAAAAAACAAATTAGCTGTTTTACCAGCTCGTTGAACAAGGTAAAGCATAGTTTTAAAGGAAGCTATAGGATCATTAGGCATCTTTTTGCTTGAACGCTTCACTGCACAGTTGGATTACAATTACACGCATTGGATTACAGTTTTCTCAGGATTTATGTTCTTGTCCTGTGCTGATTTGTTTGTGTGATTTCATCTTGGCTGGTAAACATTTTATTTTATAGAGTGCTCCCAGCTTCTACAAATCTTCAGAGATATCGGCTGCATGGCAGGACAAAACTTTACAGAACTTTCAGAAGGCTGCTCAAAATGTATTTCATTTCATGGCTGTTCTACTCTCTGTGAAACTGGCCTGTGTCGTGTTTATTGTTTTGTGCTTAGTGTTTTGTTGGATTTCTTTTGTATCTATAATATTAATCATTTGTATTGTTTACTATTATAAATATACACATAAATCTATTATAAGTTAAATTTGATAAAAAGTTACAGTTCACTTTGCCTGGAGGACGCCATGCATCTTTGTCTTGACAGCCAGCCAGCCAGCCTCGCACATGTGATTTATTTGTGCAGTGATCATTCCATCTCAGGTTTTTCACAACATCCTGCATTTTATTTAGTGCAATAAATTTAGAACACTGTATTGTAATGGTTCCCAAATTATTTTGCGGATGTATGCATTTGCTGTGGGTAGGGGGTGAAGGATAATTGTAATTTCAATTAATTATTTTAAAGAATATTTCTTCTTAGTGTTATGAACACGGTATTAATTTATTGATTTGATTCTGAATTTTTTTCTTTGTTATTAATTTTTTTGTCCATATCATTATCATTATTTTGATGTTATTGCAACACCATTTTGTGTGAGTGATCACGTGTTTTTGGTCCCCATGATGCTACATGGCTGCTAGAGTATGTGAGCTGGTATGTGTCACGTGGTCCATGACATCTTGGCGTCCATGATGTATATGATGGTCAATCACATTACACTTATAACCCCAGGGCAGTTTACTCCAGTTACAAGTACATTAGAGTTAATACAAAATGGTAGGAAACTAAAACACAAAGCAGAATATTGAAGCACCAAACAAAAAAAGAAACAAGGCCAAGAAATATATGTGCATGTGTGTATACATTGTATATACTCTAAATATATATGTATAGTATATGATATATACAGTGGAACCTCGGTTCACGAATGTCTCGGTACACAACGAGTGCAACGAGCAAGAGAGAGAGCGAGAGAGCGTCACACACAGGCAGCACGAGAGAGAGGCAGCGCGAGAGACAGAGGCACACACACAGGCAGCGTGAAACAGAGAGAGCCATGCACACACACACAGGAGCGGTCAAGAGAGAGGCATGCACACACACAGCAGCGCGCTAGAGAGACACACACACAGGCACTTCAGGCTCGCAAAAGAGAGACGCATGCACACACACACAGGTGCGTGTGAGAGAGAGAGAGAGAGAGAGAGAGAGAGAAAGAGCGAGCGACCGAGAGAGGGAGGGACGCATAAGGTAGAGAATGCTTGTTTTTGTTTTCAGTTCTGTTTACAGTGATCGGTTCGTAGCCTGCATTGTTGCAATGTTACTTTTCTTGGTGATTTATTAAATTATGGATTTTTCAAATGTTCATTTTTTCCCCTGTGCTTAAAACTTATTAAAATAAAGTGTTTTTAGCGAGTGGTTCCTAGCACTATAGCGCGAACTATTGCAGTGTTAGTTTTCTCTGTTGTTCAAGATTTTCTCAGCGTTATTCAATGTTTTTACATTTAGTTTACTATTATGCTGTGCATTCTATGGTATAATTAACTATATTTATGCTTAAAAACTAATATATATATATATATATATATATATATATATATATATATATATACATATATACAGTAATCCCTCCTCCATCGCGGGGGTTGAGTTCCAGAGCCACCCGCGAAATAAGAAAATCCGCGAAGTAGAAACCATATGTTTATATGGTTATTTTTATATTGTCATGCTTGGGTTCCAGATTTGCGCAGAAACACAGGAGGTTGTAGAGAGACAGGAATGTTATTAAAACACTGCAAGCAAACATTTGTCTCTTTTTCAAAAGTTTAAACTGTGCTCCATGACAAGACAGAGATGACAGTTCTGTCTCACAATAAAAAGAATGCAAACATATCTTCCTTTTCAAAGGAGTGTGCGTCAGGAGCAGAGACTGTCATAAAGACAGAGGAAACAAACAAATCAATAGTGATGTTTGGCTTTTAAGTATGCGAAGCACCGCGGCACAAAGCTGTTGAAGGCGGCAGCTCACACCCCCTCCGTCAGGAACAGAGAGAGAGAGAGAGCGAGAGAGAGAGATAGAGAGAGACAGAGAAAAACAAACATGCAAAAATCAATACGTGCCCTTCGAGCTTTTAAGTATGCGAAGCACCGTGGCTTCACTAAGCAGCTGCACAGAATGTAGCAATGTGAAGATAATCTTTCAGCATTTTTAGACGAGCGTCCATATCGTCTAGGTGTGCGAACAGCCCCCCTGCTCACACCCCCTACGTCAGGATCACAGAAAGCGCAACAGAGAGAGAGAAAGAGAAAAGTAAGTTGGGTAGCTTCTCAGCCATCTGCCAATAGCGTCCCTTGTATGAAATCAACTGGGCAAACCAACTGAGGAAGCATGTACCAGAAATTAAAAGACCCATTGTCCTCAGAAATCCGCGAACCAGCAAAAAATCCGCGATATATATTTAAATATGCTTACATATAAAATCCGTGATGGAGTGAAGCCACGAAAGGCGAAGCGCGATATAGCGAGGGATCACTGTATATATATATATATATATATATGTATACACACATAAAGTTCGTACGGTCTGGAACGGATTAATTGTATTTACATACAATCCTATGGGGCAAATTGCTTCGGTTCACGACCAACTCAGTTTACAACCAGAGTTTTGCAATGAATTATGGTCG